>NW_023340246.1:1833202-1838467 GCF_004916995.1 Morone saxatilis
AGAGCAAGTTCGGCGGTCTTAACAAATGAAACAAGCTCAATTACATTAGATCAAAGGGGACTGAAATGGTGTAAGAGGAGAAAAAGCCAAAGAAAATCCCAGAGAGGAGCCAAAACCAGGAGAAGTGAGAAAATGCTACCTTCCGTTCTCAAATATTCTCAACCAACAAATGAAGGAATAACCAACATTAGTCTTTTCCCAAAAAAAGTGTCCACACAAACACCCAACTGAGGGAGCCCAATCCCTGGAGTTTTAATGTCTGATTTAATATTAAGTAATTACCCCCAACCACATTTTAAAATCCAAAGGTTGTGAAAAAAAGCGTGAGCAAGCAAACACACAAAAGACAAACACATCATCTTCAAGAAACTACAGAAAAGATTGGAGAAGTGGGAGTCGCTCCTCCCTCCCTTCTTCCTGTATCTGGGTGTAAGAAAATAATATCGTATTGCAATATTTTGTGTGTGATATGTGTAATCGACTCCTTAAAAACACCTTAATCACTGGTTAAACCCCAAATGTCTGGAGATAGCAGCTGTTAACAAATCAAACTGGAGGGCGCGTTATGTTGGATGTTACAGGGAGCTGGATAAAATTCACAGCGAGAACTGAAAAACGCGTACAATCCACAAATCGATAGATTAAGGATTATTTCCACCAAAACCAGAAGTTGGGTGGATTGTTGGGAACCCAGTGGAAAGCGACTAACAGTTTTGGTCTAGGGAGTCTGGTGGGCGCGCAAATAGCAATAATTACGGCTGTTTCTGTTAAACCCAAAAAGGTCTAATCTCGGAGGGGGATCCTTTGCCATAGATGCTGTCAGGGACAACGAAGAATAACAAATCTGCAGCTTGTTGCGGCCAAAACAAACCAACTATAGTGACGACTTATATGGGCAACTGTTACAAGCCCTTTTCACCCAAATGCCTTAGCCATCTAACTTGGTATGAGTACAGGGAATTACTTTAAACCCAAAACCAAAAGTTGGTGATTGGTGGGTTTACAATTAACGGGGGTGGGCTACAGTGTGACATCCAGGGTGGCAAGAAAATTTTGTAACATACGACACGATCCAGCCCATAACATTGTGAGTACTGACCAGGTGAACGTGAATAACACACCTGATTATGTGGTTAATCATGGCTGTCTGGTCAGAGCCATCTCCAAAACCGCAGCTCTTGTGGGGGTTCCCCGGTCCAGCCAGGTGGTCCAGTTCCCTATCAAAAAAAGGTGCTCCAAGAGAGGAAAAGCAAGTGAAACTGGAGACAGGGTCCCATGGGTGGCCCCCAAGGCTCACTGAGCACGTGGGGATTACAGGCTGGCCCCGTGTGGTCGGATCCAACAGACCAGCTACTTTGTAGCTCCAACAAACTGCTGAAAACTGAAACAGTTAATGCTGGTTCTGATAGAAAGGTGTCAGAACACAGTGTATCACAGTTTGTTGTGTATGGGACTGCATACATAGGGTGGTCATAATGTTGTGACTGAGTGGTATATAACCTTTAAGATAACCATAAAAATGTTAATAGTTGCCAGGAGCAGTCATTGTATGGACAGTATTGAAGACATAAAAAAAAATGTATGTTGACCAGAAATGTAATCCGACCACGTTTGCATTTCCGATAAAACATTTCTTACTGCAAATGAGTTGAATGTGAAAGCACTTTTTTTAATAAAGTGTTGCACACAATGGATGCCAAATAAGCAAATATGTTGTCATGATGAATTCACATGCATGTAGTGAAGCGACATGATGAAATTCTTGCTTCTCTCTCTCGCGCGCGCTCTTTGTAGTTCCTCCTTACGGGAGATTCCTGTTGTCTGTGGTAATAAACATGACTAATCACTTGCAACTTAGCTTCGTCCCTTGGTACATGCCCTTTGAGGCTATACGCTGCAAGCACAGCTAGGTGTTGCTTATCCCGTTGATTTGGTACACAAACATCGGATTATTTCACCCAACTATCCGGTTGCATTAATTATTCATCAGCACCCCCCCATCCCACACCCTCCTCTGGATGTGCTGCATACAGATCCTTGCAGGACTGACCTATATTGCATTTCTGAGGAGAGACTGAGGGTTTTTCATCAGCAGGGCAGAGCGGGATTTGAACGATTCCCCACTGTGACCTCATCCTTATAACTGCATCCTCACCCCATTATCATGAAGTGACCCAGATTCGACAAACTCCTGTGCTGACAGAAAGAATCACTCCTCTGCAGTCTGGTTTTGTTGTGTGGATCACAAATGAAACTCCCCCTGATTGACCATAGAGTAAGTTTTCCACTTTAGCTTAAAGCATTTGATCTCATCGCTACTTCACATACCTGCAGAGCTATAACAAAGCCGGTGACAATTGGCTGCAGCACACACAGAGTGGTACTTTTGGGAGGTGAAGGTAGCGATGGGGTGGGGGAGTTGCAAAGGAGTTTGTGAGATCAGCGGTAAATCCATTGTAATCTGCTCCATAGAGGCCCTCATAAGCAGGAGATGGTCCGTTATGACTGGGCCTTTCATCTGGGCAAAAGAGATTACATCTGAGGAATGCTTCACTTTCAGAAGTTCTGCACAGAGCTCCAACAATGACTCATTCTAGTCACATCCGCATCAAGGAGACGCATCACAGACCTTCAAAACTAACACTTATATAATCTGCTTCAGTCCTGTACTTCCACAGAACTGAAGTGCACCGATGAATGTGTTGGTGACAAGTTTGCAGCTCAAAAAGCCCCAGCACTTTTGTATGCCAGCTTTCTACAGGGCTACACAGCAGTATAGAAGACTCAATTTGATCACATTAATGTAACATTAGCATCTTACGCCTTATCTAGGTGACTTATACTTCACAAAGTTTCTTTTTCACAGATTCAGTATCACTTTATTTTCTAAATGTACAGGAGTGTGTCTATAGTGCTGCAGGGCAATGTATGTTTTCGTCTTCTTTTAAGGGACATTTTATTTTCAGTGAAAGACTATCTTTGATGTACACATTGGCAAATATTATATACACTTAAATTGATTTTACATCTTTTCCACCACTGGAAACTGGAAAGAGGCCACACAAAGGAAGTAAAGTACATTTTATTCTTGCCACTATGAGTTAATTTTTAAAATTTAACTGCACTGCCTATTGGTTCCGCTAGTGGAAGGGCCTGATTGCAAGGTCATCTAGCCTGTCCATCTATCTATGATTCTGTTCCAAAGCTACATATGTTGACAGATTCTGGCCAGACTGACTTGAAATGTGGGTAAAATAATTCTTGTGTTTCATAGTCCCCAGAGGATTATTCCTAATGATTTTTGTGACCACCTGACCTTGCCTGTACCACAACAACCAGCTCAGAATTTCCTCTGATCTACAAAAATGTATCCCAAAACCTAATGGTCACATTTTCCATAAAATTGCAATATTCAGCATCCCCAGGAGATTTCTGGAACGTTTTCTGTTTTGAATACTCCACAAGCTTTGTTCTAAAGCTTCTCTCAGACCAAAAGTCTGCTTCAAATATAATATCTGCAAATTCAGTCAGATTTCCATCCATATTCATAATCCCCAGAGGATGGATCCTAATCAAACCCTGAATCTTGTACAAGATACAAGATATTTCAAGATACAAGATATTTCAAAATCAACAGACAGATTGCTATGAATATAAATATTAATAGTCCCCAGAGGATGATTGCAAATGATTTTGGTGATCCCTGACCCATTTGTATAGATCAAGCTATTATAAAACAGCCAGATAAATAGCCAGATTTTATTGTAACCTGTAAATTATGTTGTCCCCAGAGATTAAATTTTAATTCCAGTATTTTCAGACTTCAACCACTAAAGATGAACCACACAATAAGTAATAAAAGATTCAGTACTGTTCACAGCTGTTTCATGAACTTTCAGAGACAGTTTTCATTATGTGCACTGCATAGAAAACCTTCTTCAACCTCTTCAAATTCTCTCTAATGTTCGGATCTCTAAGGTCCAATTCATTGGCCATTGAGAGGTTAGATTTATGGTTTAGTATACGTTATATAAAGACATCAAGACAGGGAGCAGCTCATTGGGGAATACCCTGGCCCACAATATTGACGGGAAGGTTTTATTAATATAAGCAATGATCGAGAGCTGTCAGCGATGATGGATGATGTCTGAGGGAAACAGTCGGACGGGTTCCTCCGCCACACCATTCGTCTGTCTCCAGAACAGCTGTCATGCGTTTTGCCAGAGGGGTGTGGGTGACTCAGTACGCCAAGGGGATGGGGTGTGAACGCCGCCTCTATACCTCCAACATTATTACAAGCTGTTTAGGGAAGAGCCAGCTCAGCAGCAACAGCAGCACACTCATCCTCTGTGTGCCCAGCGGATGTTCCTCATACCACTGCGGCTGTGGTGGTTTAACTCACAATTACTCTGTTATGTCCAATTAGTCTTGTAATCATGCTGCTATAATTGCTGCAGCCATCGCAGCTTATACTACAAAGCAATGTTCGTCACAACATATTGATTGCATCTACGCTGGATGGGCTTAATCTTAGATCTCATTGCACCAAACTTCTTTTTTCAAACTCGACTGAATGTAATTGTCATCAAACCGGTATGCTCATCATTAGACAATTGTTAGGGGGATGCGTTTTACATAAAACGCCTAACAAGATCCACATGGTAATAATTGGGAGCACATTGTGATAAATGCTCATTGTTTACCAGGCAAGAAAGACAAAAGCCAAGTCAGAGGGGCTGATCCCAGCTCAGGCTGGAAGAAGAGTAATAAGAGGCTGTAAGTCATTTTTTTAATGAGTCACATATTGACAGTAAGCTCTGTAACAGTTTTGCTGAAGCTGGAATGTTGTTTTTATATTAGAACATGTGGACATATTGGGGAAAAAAGTGCTGTAATACTATACTTAGTTCATAGTTCATAAAATCTCTGATATGCTAAGTCAGTCTGAAAATTATGATTGTTCATACATCATGGACATTTTAACCTAATTTATAAACAACTAATGAAATAATTGGTGGCTGATTTGGGTTTGGAATAAAGAGGTTTTTAGTTGTCTTAAAATAATTTTGGTCACAGGATGAAGTTGACTGAAAACCACTTGCCTTCTAACCATGGTGGCCCTGTACGGTGGCCACGAAACTCATGGAAAAAACACATCTACTGTTCTGGGCGACTGTAGAAACATGGAGGTTCAACATGGCGGACCCGCTACCCTTGTAGATAAAAACAGCTCATTCTAAGGTAACAAAAACACAATGGTTCTTA
>NW_023340246.1:1838538-1838703 GCF_004916995.1 Morone saxatilis
GTGAACTATGTTGCCAAACCTGATCACAATATTGAGTATACCTCTGTAACCCAGTAGATAGTTTTTTTCTATAAGTTTAATTTTATTCTCTTTCTTACTTTCTGTTTGTTAAAAAATGTTTCAGTCAAAGTAAGGTTGCTAAGCCTTGGTTCTTATTGGCTGTAT
>NW_023340246.1:1838803-1839087 GCF_004916995.1 Morone saxatilis
AATTCATGGTTAAAAAAGCTACAAATAGTCCATGAATGGTGTAAAGATGATAAAATACTCCATATGAGAAATGCTGTACAGTTAAAATTATTTCATTAATTTAATTACTGTTGTGTTGCAGTAGTATTTTGAGAATTTTAACATGATTTCATTTATCAAGGTCATAGTGGACTGGGATTTCATGACTCAATATAGTGATACATACAGGCTAGGTTTTGAGATTCCCTAGAGATACCCTTAGATTTGGATGTTGGATTCTTCTTGACGAAGGAGATGGCGAGCCA
>NW_023340246.1:1839118-1841924 GCF_004916995.1 Morone saxatilis
AGATCCCCTCCTTATTCCAAGGAGTTGGAACCACCTTTTGTCCAGAGGAGGAGACCATCCCGGCCTTCATTCCCCATCACTTGAGTATACCTCAGTGTGGTAGGACTGTGACAACTTCACACCTTACCATATGACTTTTGACAGAACTAAAGCACTTTGAAACTGAAACTGACTGTCTGACTAAAGCTAGCTGAACAGACGACAACTAAGGAATAAACTTGAAGTTGAGTGGATCAAAGGAATCCTAAACTCTATTAATCTTGAACTGTATTCCATATCAAAGACATTTTCTGTTGTTGTTGCAGTGAACTGTGCTGAATATTGCCATTCTCAGGTGTTTTATGTTCATTTGTTTTTTTATTTTTGTTCCAGAATGCTGGTTTAGAAAGGAACGTTTTGTTATTTTCATAATACAACTTTCAATAAATTCACATTTTAAATTAAAGTACCCTGTGGCTCCAGTTGCTTATTGTGTCTGTCATTCTCTTTCAACTCCTATGAACCTAGACACTGGTCCTAAATATATTTGAGTATTCTGTTAACTATAGAGTAACTATACGTGGGTTACACCTCCAAAAACTGAGCCGTAACTTAAAGCTGTACTAACCAATATGTTTATATCAACAATAGTTCCAATCACTATGTGTAATGTGAAGTGTGTCGCTCCACCAAGAGAGTTATTGCCCAACTCTTCTGTTCCACTTTAATTCTACAAAACTTTTTAGACTCTTTTAGCTCACTGTTGTTTTTGTTTTGTTTTTTTCCGATCCTGAAACTCCACTTTCACCTACCTGGTTTCCAGCACGGAGCTGACCTCAGCAAAAGCCCTTTGATAAACCCACTGTACACTACCTGTCCACTTACACTTAGATGCTGAAGAGCCAGATCAATGGTGGAGACCAAAACAAAGAGAATGAATAAGACTTACTTACACTGACTTACATTCATCAGGTGGACATCACTTGTTTTCAGTTTTTTCCACTGAAAAATAAATGAATGCTGGGTCACAGAAACAACAAAGACTTGTTAGATTAGAAGAAAAGTTAGAAAAGTTCTAATTTACCTAAGTGGCTATGCAGATATTTCTGCTGTTCTCAGGTTTTGAGATGATCCTAGATCATGCTGCATAAATGGAACTTGCATCTTTGTAATTTGAACTAAATAAGTGTTATTGTGGTGACTTTTTTTGATAAGATTTGTGGTTTTTCCCATAGAAATAAAACACATATTTCAGATTTCATTATACTTTTTTAAAGATCTCAATATTAAATCTGCTGATGCTGCCTTTTGTCCAAACTCCACCAGTGGGACATTGCACTGAAGTTTCGTGTTAGATAAACTACCCTGGCACCCTGGCTTTGTTTGTAATATTAGCGCAGATAGGATTATGACAGCTGTGATGGATGACAGAACAGGAGCAGTGCAGTGGTCTCCTGGGCAGGAAGCCTGGTGGCTGCGAGGGAGGTCAGGGCTGAGTCACCGCTCTGCACATGCTCGGCCAGCGAGGGATGACTCTGACGCTCTCGGTCCTCGTCCGAAGGCGTGAGACGACATCTGGGAATACGAGGGGCTAACCCAAAAATTTCAGACGGGCTGAGACAAAATGAGGCAGAAAATGCATTAGAGATGCATGTGTCCTATCATTTTCCTGCAGATTCTGAGCAGTTACAGCGAGGCGGTGTTTTTCTCCCTCTTCTCCTCACAACGCTTGCTTGTGTCATTCAGTTTAATAGCTTGTAGGATGTTTAACTGATGTGCAATATTGTGTTAAACCATCTCATTTTTTCTCTCCTCAACTGTTTTCTCTTCCCTCTCCTTTCCTTCACGGAGACATCTTTTTCAGCATGTTGCAGGGTGTCATGCAGAGGCCAGATATTTAAAGTAAAGAGAGCGAGGTTCTGAAGTGGTGCTCAAGAGAGATGTCTGCATAATTCCAGCAGGCAGATGAATAGGATCTTTCAGTCTGCGGCGCTGTCAATCCGACGGCTTTGAAGTGTGCCAACTTCACAAGAAATCCCAAACAAAAAGGGGAGAAAAGATATGTTGTGGGGATCCGGGGAGAGAAAAGTTGATGTCTGTATTCCACATAAAAACATGGTGTGGTTCACTCCAGAACTTTTTAACAGGAGCCTTATTTATGGGCCTAATGAGTAGATCGAGGAGCTGGAGGAAGAAGGATGGTTGAAATGTTCCCGTTGATCTGTCACGGCAGAATTATTGCGCCGCAACAAGACTGTTATTTCAATTTGCATTTGTAGATTTTCGGATGGGTGTTTCGGCCAAACTCCAGCAAAGTGCAGAGTCGTCAAGCAAGCACACAGGCGGCGGAGGGAAAGTAAATCATTTAACCGGAGCTGCAGAGGAGGAGGATTACAGAGTGCACCCTACTTACCTTTCCTTATCATTTTGAATAACCTGCAATTCAAAGAAAAAATATCCAGTTATCCTTTTTCACATCATCAAATTATGTTTTTTTTTTTATCAAAGAGGTTAAGTCCAGGTTTTCTCATGTGCCGGGAAGCTTGTAGAAAATCCCTTGTTGACTGCGCAGAGTGTTGACATTCAGCATCTGTCCAGACTGAAAGGTTTCGGAACGCCCACAGACGTGTTCGGAACAATGGCGAGGTAAATGAGAAGACCTTTCACACCTCGCAGGGGCTACGCGGGGCAATGGAGGGGAAGGTACCAGTGAAGAGAGACCATTCAGTTATTATTCAAATTAATGTTACAGGTGACATATCCAGATAGAAAAATAGAGAGAACACCAGCCTCCACGTACGCCCCAGGCGGGGGGGGGGGGGGGGTT
>NW_023340246.1:1842024-1855222 GCF_004916995.1 Morone saxatilis
CTTGAAAGTCAGATGGGACTTATATAATATCTAATGCTACTGTCCTCTTGATTCTTATATAATGAATATAGATATTTGACAGCCACAAAGTCTATCAGAACTGTAAAACTTTATTCAGAACTGGCCCCATTGAAAAACTGCAGTTGTTAATGAATAATTTATAGTCTTGAACAAAGCCAAGTTCAGTTTGCATTACATGGGAAACAGGCTTTTTCTTTTCCCGCTCATGCACCATAGTTGAACTCGGTCAAAGTAGGCCATCAACTTCTCCCAAAACTCCCTCACCCCATTAATACATCGGCAAAGTTATCAAATGAGTTGCAGAAATATTTAAAACTGCATCTTTTTTTAATGAAGAATGTGTCAAATTATTATGTGTAATGTGAAAAGGTTTGCTAGAATGAACGAACCGATGGAGAATTATTATTATTTATTATATTATTACATACAGGTTTTTTTTTGGGCTTGCTTTGGCTTATTGTTGATTTTATGGCAACTCATTTGACTGGTTTTGTTCAGTTTTCTGTCACTGCTCTCATCAATCAAATTTTCAGCAGCAGGCAATTATTTCCAACAAAAAAGGCCTGGTAAATCCATCTGCCCAGCACTTGAAAAACAAAGTTAGTGACGAGATAACTAGCTAAGGAAGTGGAACATCAAGCTGCTAGCTGATATTTTAACCCCTGCTAATGACTAAAGTTCAGTCTTGGATTCTGAAACTTTTTTTGTTTGACTGTTATTATATGGTTGGTTGATTTGCTTGGTTGAAGTTCACTCATGATAGACAGTGACAGACAGATGGTTCATCCAATCACTTTTTAAGTATTTTTGGAAAGTTCCAAACAGTTTTCCAATAATGACTTTCCGGATGGTTCTCTGTACCAAACCATCTAGCACAGACCGATGGCTTAACACATCTAGAGTAGAGCGAACACAGTAAAGCCAGTATTATAAAAACAATAAAATCCCTGTTGAGTAACATTCCTCATGGGTCCAGTCAAATAATCAGCCATCTCACTTGCAAGCATACAAAGCCATATTGGGAAATCCCAGCGTAATCCCTCTGAACTGGCTTTAAAAAAAGTATATTGTATGTTGATATCATTATGGGTTTGGCTCTGTGTGAGCTTGTAAAAGCTAGACAGACAGAAGAGAGAGCGTGTAGAAAAATAAAACATTAAAGACCGCACCAGGCAGTCCTGTCAATGTCTCTCTTCAAAAGAACTGTAAATCATTGTGGCAGCGCAATACACAGCAAAACAGCATGGAGATCTGTTAATATGTGCTATTTTCTTCTTTGAAATAAGCAGGGGACAATTTTGCTTCGATTTCAGCTTTGTTATTTTGTGGTCTTTGAATGTATTGTGTGCTTTATGTATTCGAAATAGTGATAAAAAACCTTATGATTCTGAGAAGAATGTAAGTCAGCAGGGGGGTTGAAAGTCAGTCGACTGCAGGGTAATGGCATGATTTTATCAGCATCTGAGTCCCTTTACTCACTGAATGTAAAAGAGGGTGTCTTGGTGACACTGGTATACGGGCAGATTAACATCACCCTCACTGATAGACTGTTTAAGGCTGGCACACAGAGAGGACTTGGTTCTGTTAAAGCCAGAAAGGATAGCAGACTTTATTATAGTAATACTCTACATTTAGAATATTAATGTTACAATGCAGATCTTTGCACCTTGACTCAGAGTAGTGTTCGTCCAGATGCCCCTCAGCCTTACAGTAGCTGGTCAAGTTCCCATCCCAACAGTTGTCAATCATCTTGGTCTGCCTGTTCTCTAGCTAGAAGGCCAACACTATGTCCACACTATAGTGAATAAAATCAAAAATGGAAGGTTTTACATACTAAATCACTTTGACTTATGTAATACAAACACAACACAAATGACTTAAAGGTCTAGTGTGTAAAATTTAGGAGGATCTATTTTCAGAAATGGAATATAATATCCATAGGTATGTTTTCATTAGTGCATAATAACCTGAATATAAGAATTGTTGTGATTTTGTTACTTTAGAAGGAGCTGTTTTCCAGAGGGACAGGTCCTCTTCTATGGAACAGCAATACATAAGGCCTGTAGTGAGATAACTTTTCTAAAATCACGACGTGTTCGAAATCTAGTAGCAAGTGCCGTAGTAGATACTTGTTCATCGTAAAATATGAATACTGAACACCAGTCACTTTTTTCACGTTTTCAGGATTTCACAAGATTTCTTTGGGATTGTTGTAGCCTAAAATGTCATCACGACGGGCTTTCTAAAAAATTAGAATTCTTGTTACAATGTTTTTAGGCTTTTTGCAAAAATAGATCTTTTTTTTGTGTCTGGTTTTGTATTTAGTATTGAAGATAACTTGCGTTAATTGTTGCACTTGCAACTTCTTGGAGTGACTGGCCAGCTAGCTAGCTTAATGTCAATTTCTCCCAGTGGCGACTTGTGGTATTTCAACAAAAGGATCTTCAGCAGCCTAAAAAGCATTTCCCCCAAACTGTTTACAGGACACCTCAGACTGCACACAAAGCTCAAACAATTATTACTCTGTATTCATGAAGGTTTTATAATGGTAAAACTTTCCCAGATCCTAGAAAACTTTTTGTGTGTGTGTGATACCTGATGTACAGTCTGGGCTTCAGGGGACTACAATTACAGGATGATGATGTATGCTGAAAAATTACAGTAGTGACAGTAGCACAAGCAGAGCAGAGTCATAATATCAGGTATCTGACTAATGTCAGCTATACAGTAATATCTATGTACAACTTGCAGACAAACATTAGCTAACATTAGCCACCATTAACTACTAGTCATGCTAACCTTGGTGGCTGTAGCTCAGGTAGAGCAGGTTATAGCAAATTTTAAAAGGTTGGTGGTTCAATTCCCAGCTATTCCTGTCCTCACAGACCTATTCACATTAGCTTGAACAACTCTATTTAACATGCATCACTGTATACTGTATGCAAAATAGCCACTGGCAATTTGTTTATCAGATGTTCTTATACTTAAGTGCTTAACAAGGTCTTCTCTCAGAGGTTAAAGAGCCCTCCATTAAATCTCATAATACATCTTCCTTTCCCCCACTTTGCCTTTATACTTTATAACATAAATGATCTGGCAGGTCGGTCAAACACAAGACAGCATACTGTGGCTTATCAAGCATCCTTCAGAGGAGGATCATTCTTATTCAGCTATGAAATAAATAACTCTTATATCCTGCTCCTGGCGTCACGTGACCCTGCAAGCCCTTAATTTTTTTCAAGCTAAAATAATAGGTTAACTTTATTGATCCAAGCAGATACTAGGCTGAGCAGCAACAAAGTAAATTACAGAGGTCACAACACAATGAACAATTGAAATATTGAAAGTTACAGGGTGTTTACAGCAACTTTCATGGTCAAACAGGTCAGGTCAAATCCCTATTGAGTTTATCAGTTAGTGGTAGAAGGTACAGTAACATACATTTTTAAATGACCTCTTGAATGACTTTCTCGTATTGCGTGCTGAATGGGTTCTACAGTGTTTGTTTGACGTCATCGTAGCTGCTGGATTGTCCCCGGTCCTCGTGTCAGCCAACTTGCTGACGCCTAGGTGCAGTGACAACATGGACTCTGGGTGACTCATGGGATTGTCAGCGAGGTGCCGTTGACGCAGTGGATGGTAGATATTAAGCCTGAAGGCTGGAGGCTGATTGACAGCGTTGAGATGTTGACAAATAACACTTGTACTGACTGCACGATATCAAAAACTGGAGGGCTACTTCACCAGGTGCTGATGTTTTTGGTTTTTAACCACGCTAGTGGCACAGCTCTAGGGATGCCAGTGTCAGTCAGTTGGTCGAAGGCTCTCCATACTGAAATATTTGAACAAGTATTGGATGGTTTGCCATGAAATTGGGCATCTACATCCATGGTGCCCAGAGGATGAATCCGTCTGACTTTGGCGATCCCTTGGCTTTTCCTACAGTCCCACCATTAGGCCTTTCCCAACAGGGAACCGTTTCTGTTCTGGTTCAGGTACCTAGCTATGAAGCGTTTGGCGCATTTCGCCCAAAATTAAATTGGTTTAAAACCTAAAAAGTTGGTTCCCAACTGGAACCAAAAAATAACAGATTTTTCTTTCGTCAAAGTAGGCGTATCATATTCTACAGGTCATCGTGCATTGTGCTTAGCCCTCTGTTGATGACGCATCCTTGATTACAATGATTCTGCTCAAAACTGGTGGAAACATGGGTCGGTTCGCTAGATGGTTCCAAGAATCTTGAAAGGAACTGGATCAAGAACCAGAGATAATTTGGGGGAGAACACTTCAGGTCCCACTCCCACTGGTGAAAAAATGTGTCCAATACTTTGTTTTATGGCCAAATATATGCAAAACTAATGGCATTTCCAACAGCTTCAGCTATACAAATGTTAGCATGTGCACAGTCTAAGAGGGTGAACATGCTTAACATTATACCTGTATAAATACGTTAAAATCAACATTATCAGCACTATCATTAGCTTTTAACTTAAAAAGTTCTGTTCTTCAGCCACATAGTAAACCAAAAAATAGTGTACAAGTACAGTGATCATAATATTTGGCATGATGATATGTTTTATCTTTTTTACTAGTCTACTACTACAATTTCACTTTTTTATGTCAATTACAGGTCACCTTTTTTGATAAAAGTATGTTTGTTATTATTATTAGTTATTATTAAGTATTATTATTGCTACAGTTACTGTTGTCGCTGCTCGCTGTCCCCCATCGTTGCTGCTGTCATCGTCATCGTCTTTTTCCTGACTCATCGGTCACTACTTTAATGTAGTTGTTGCTGTACATCTGTCTCTCTCTCTCTCTCTCTCTCTTTCTCTCTCTCTCCCTCTCGCAGTTTTTCCTGCCCCCGTCGCCATGGCTTGCTCATGGTGGTACTATTGGTCTCTGTAAATGTTAAAAGGAGTTCGGTCTAGACCTGCTCTTATTGAAAAGTGTCCTGAGATAACTTCTGTCATGAATTGGCGCTATACAAATAAAATTGAATTGAATTAATTATGCTCTTTTATTATTATTTTAGGCATAATAATAACTAAAGATAAAGATTCAGGGCTGGGCTTGGTGGTGGGGGTTCTTCTTACGGCCCTAAAGAGGGTTGTGCCAGCCTGGATCTTAGTTGCTGTATATGTATATATTCATTAACTTGAAAATAAATGACTACTTGAAAAATGCCCACATTTTCCTTCTCTTCATGTGGAACTAATAGCCCACACATCCTTCCAGGCTCTGACATGATTACCAAACAACTCCTGTAAACTGTGGTTGTTGGGGGAAATTAATGTGAACCATGTCAATTCTTTAATCTAACTATTGCCTTTATCTGGTTTAGCAGGCCTAGCATCCTGCTGAGGGCTCTTTAATAAGACAAATGAGTCAACCCCTATACCTGAAGAAGCATTACAAAAACATATAAGTGAAAATGTCTGCCGCTAAAAAAAATCTATAAATCTAATTTAAGAGTGCTCTAATGATAGCAGGGCTATCAATGTTAATAGATGTTGCTTGTATGTTTGTGTATTTATCTGAGTTTTTGGTAACAAAAATAATTTCCCCCTTGGATTAGTAAAACCTATTTCTTGAGATTCTGTTCGGAAGATTTGGGTTAGCAGGACAGCATAAGAAAGAAAGCATACCACTGTTTTCCCAAATTGAGTAGTACAAGTAAACTGACTGATGAGTAAAATTGGTGGAAGGAATAAGCAATACATGATGAGACTGAAAAAAGAAAAAGCAGCTACTTCTTCTCCTGCCCCTCTTTAATATTCCACTTCTAATTTTAACTGGTCCAGTATGCAACACCAATGCACATCCACTGAGAATGGCTTTTAACAGTTGAAAAAGTGGGGAACAATTCTTGTGTCCAGCAGGAAAACTTTCGAAATGAACAACATTTGCATATTCAGAGATTCTGAAAGTTTTAAGGCAGTAGAAGAAGAAGATGACTTTTTAAGGATTTTAATGTGTTTTGTTTTTAGGAAAAAGCAGACTATTTGTATGTCTTAATATATGTCTGGAGGGGATCTTTAAAAATGCCAAGTGGGAAAATGCTTTCCATTCTCCTCGCTGAAAATGACATTGGGGGATTTTCTGCTCATCCAATTCGTAATTCTTACAAAGATAATACCCAAATCCATTTCCACCTGTTGATTGTTCATTCAGAAGTTAATTGTGAGCACACACGTTTTATTTTATTCGACTCATGGTTAGAGGTGTTATAGGGAGCATGGAAACATCTCTTGTTTGGAGTCTGAACATACTGCTGGCCCATTCAATAAAGCAAAGCGAGGTGAGGGGTTCTTTAGTCAGGCGATATCTCAAACACGGCCTTAAGATTCCAGTCAGATTGGCAGCTTAGCACCTGCACTGTAAAAACACCAACTCATATTCTTTGTCATATAATAGGGTTAGGATTAGGACATAGAAATATAAATTAATAGAGAAGTAAAAAAAATGTAAGCTGCACTTATCATACAACACGGTACCACAGCATAGTGCTAATGCACTGCTAACATGCACACCATGTCAGTTTTATGGCATGATAATATTTCAGTGTTTGTAGCCTGTTCCGCTAAACCATGGCAAAAAAAAAAAATCTATCTTTTATTTTAACTGTAAGTTCTGGCAACACAACCAAGCTATTTCCTTGCTTTCAGAGTCCACTTTAGAATGATTTAACATTTGTTCCACAGATACTGAAGGTGAGTGAACTGAGCTTCAAGAAACCTGATAGGGGAAAGAAAAAAAGCCAGAGCTGCTCTTGAGGAGGCTTTGGAGAGGGTAAATACAGCATAATCTCTAAAAAAAGAAGCCCTAAAGCAGAAGCGAATAGCCAAAGATGCTGTTGTAAGGGCTGTAAAGAAGGGAAAAGGCTGAAAAAGACATTTTTGGTGTGAGGGTCAGAGACAACTGGAAGAAAAACCAGTGCAGCAATGCAAAAGTTGTCCTTTGGAGGTTTTAAACACTAGTAGCACGAAGGAGCATGTTTTTGCAAGAAGGTCCCACACACACTAGAACGCACAGGGACGTGTTACACAATCATGATGATAGTTTCATGTTATGCATTTGTCTTTTGACGTCCTGTCTACACCCAAAGAGTGAATATCATGTTATGTAGATTGAAACCTTTCTCCTGCCTTTTATCAAATATCTGACTAGTTTTATATATCACACAGTGGGAAGGACTTACATAGCTAAAATGAGAGATTAGTCATGTTACTGTTTTATTAGTCACAGTGACTGGTCACAATGTGTGGGTATTTGTGTTTTATTGTGTGTTTGTAGTATGATGCCATAGGAAAAGTTGCTGTTCAAAAATTTTTCACATGACTAGGTACTACCATTGCCAGAATATAATAAGTGGACAGGTCTTAGAGGTGAGACCAGTACGAAACCAATTAAAGTTCACTAAAGGTCCAGTGTGTAACATTAAGGAAAGGATCCTATTTGTCAGAAATGGAATATACTATTCATAGGTGTGTTTTCATTAGTGTATAATCACCTGAAAATAAAAAGGATTGTGTTTTTGTTATCTTAGAATGAGCCGTTTTTATGTTGAGTCACCATATTTCTACAGTAGCCCAGAACGGATACACCAAACACTGGCTCTAGGGAGGGTTGTTTGTGTGTTTCATGGCACTGTCTCTCACGCTTGGAAGGGGGAGGGTGAAGCGAGGGATTAAAGCAGGGTATGCTTTAGGGCGTGGCTACCTTGTGATTGACAGGTCATTCTCAGGGAGTCCTCCAGCTCATTGCACAAAACTCAGATCAAACTGTCAAACTAGGCCAGATATGGCATAATATAAGACATATTTTAGTGTAGTATTTGTAGTGAGTACATGCATGACCAGGCGAGCCGCCATTGTTTCGAAAATGTGCAGCCAATGTCGAAAATGTGCAGCCAATGAGAGAAACTCAACTGGCAGTACGTCAACGCTGCTGATTGGTGACGGCCATATTGCCAAACTCAAGGCTTCACAAACCAGTGGGTGCTACATGTAATTAGACCTAAATTTGTGAAACTCAGTTTCTCTCATTTTCTATACGACTCAAGCACCTTGCTCAGGATTCAGGTGTGCTCTGGGGGTGAACAATGTGAGAACCGAAAGAAACATTTTCTGTACAGTCAATTTTACACTTTGTGCCTACTCACTTAATTATCCTGTGGGTGGCCCATTCTCACCATGCGCCCAGGCCTGGCTTTAGCTGGCTGCCAGTTCCATCTTACACCTCTGATGTGCGGGGCTTACATTTTCTACATATGTGACTGCCTGTTTCTATTCAAGGTGTTTATCTTTGCCAGACTCAGCTTATTCCTACCTGCAATTAGTTGCCAGGTTTGAAATGGTTCACCCTCTAATTTTGTGACTGCTTCTGGCAAGAGGGAAAGGGGAGAAAAAATCACAAGGTGTTCCATTTTAACATGACCTCTGAGTGAATAATAGGGTCCTTCAATTCTCACACGCCATACGATGCAGATTTAACGTGGCTGAGCTCTCAGCAGGTCTTCTGGCAAACAGGAATGTGAGGCTTGTGGGCACAAAGTATCGGTTTAGCACACTGTAAATGTGGGTGGTGTGTTCTCACTAAGTATAAAAAGAAAATGTCAAGCATCTTCAAACAAGCACAGAAGATTTATGTGGAAGCAAAAGGAAATAACATTCTGGATGGTTTTTCAATCTGTCATTTGTTCTGACCATGAATGCTTTACGGTACTTTTATTCCTCATAAAATAATAAACTTACTGTATGTTCTAAACAGTTAGAAGCAAAGGCTGTGCCATTGTTGTGCCACTACAAAAAAAGTTTTACAGCCATTACATTCACACTGTAAGCTTATGGGAAAAAGTATTTTTGGATGGCCACTATGTCAAAATGATTTCAAAGCCTGGTGCTCTTCCTGGGGGCTTGGGCTGTGCTATGACACAGTGGCACTTTAAGCTAAATGCTAATGCAAATGCACTAACATGCTCACTGACAATGCTAGCATGATGATGATTAGCAGGTGTAATGTTTACCATGTTTACCATCCTAGTTTAGCATGTTAGCGTGCTAACATTTGCTAATTAATTATATTGGCATTAGCTTGCAGGTATTTCATTAACCAAAGCTGACCAATTGAAATTTTGACCTGATGGTGGTTTAGATGAAAGGTCAGTGGAGGAAAGTCATAACAATTCATCCTATTTGGGATCATGAATGTTTGTCCCAAATTTCATAACAATCCATCAATCCATTATCTGTATAATATTTTTACCCAATCCATCCAGTCAATGTAGAGATATTTCACTGAATATGTGAAACTTGGTAGGATAAAAAGATAAAAAGTCAGGGGATAACCAAAATCAGGAGAATTTATCCTGTAAGGCCCTTGAATGTCTATAGTAAATTTCATGGCAATCCACAATGCCAGGGGAGAATCAAAGTCAGTATGTTTCATCTTCTGGGGACCATGCATGTTTGAACAAAATTTCATGGCAATACATCCAATAGTTGTTGAGATATTTCAGTCCGGACCAAAGTGGTGGACCAACTGAAGACTGACCAACAGCAGGCAAAAACTGATTAGAGTATAATCGAAAATTGTAGATATTTGGTAGCCTGTTATCAGATGATCCACTGGAACATAAGCCGACCATTCATCTTCCATCAGTTAGCATATCTTGGTGGCCCGGCTGTTGGCACTCCACTCACCAGCCCGCTGATCCTCTTGATTGACTTCGTGTTAGGACCTTTATTCCAGCCAACGCCACGGAGCTCCATTTCATGGGGATTAATTGTTGCTTGGCATTCGAGGCAATAGACTAAAGACTCACAAGCCCCGGAATATTCTGAGCAGGTTGCTTTAAATCCCCTTTGAGCGAGGCGCTGACTTTAATTCAATTTGAAAAACTGATAAAAGGCTGAGATTGATGAAGGCTGGATGGAATTCACTTTATTGCCATGAATTATAGGTATTAAGGCAGCTAAAGACTGCATTTATTAGTAATAAATTAGCTTGTAATAATATTTTAATAGGCAAGTCTTAGCGAGGTAGAATAAATACAGCAGTAGGTATTGTTAAATTCAGTTTCAGGCAGGAGAAATCAGTACGGCGGATCTTTGGATCTTATCACAGCACCTGCTATGTGAACATGACTGAGACTCTCAGAGGGGCTTTGGATAATAGAAGATTTAGCATTGTATAATTGATTTTAGCTACTTTGCCTGAACCATTTCATGTGGAGCAATGAAATGTTAAAACATTGTTTGACAGAAATAAACCCGCCTTTGAAAAAAGTTCCTCAAAGCCAATCCCGACATCTTCTTTCCCTTTCTCACCTCCTCCGTTTTTTTAGATTTACATTTCATTTGTTTATTTCTTTCCCTTGAGTTTAAAGAGTGAAAAAAAAGCCTCATCTCTAAAGTGTGGAAGTGTACAGAAAGGATCGTGTTGGCGACAGCCTCCCATTGGGTTTCCGACAGGGGACTTTGTAGCACACTGGGAATGAGCAACAGTTTACAGCCACTGGCATCATCTCCTGAGCACCGCATTTTAAAACCAAGACCCAATCAGTTCTCGTAGAGCCAGAGCTTACAGGTCATAAAGGGGTCTGATTATTTCATTTCAGCCAAACCTCATCGCTGCTGTTTGCTCAAATGAAACATTGCAAGCATATCTTCAGATAAATGGCTGTCATCACCCTTCTCTATTTAAACTTGACAGATACTTTATAAATATGGTGCTGTTGCTATGTGTTTAAAAACCTTTATTGTAGTTTGACTCTTTGCTTGCTTAGCTTAGCATAATGACTGGAAACAGGGAAATAACTTGCCTGGCTCTGTCCAAACTTCACAAATACACCTACCAACACCTCTTAATGCTCACTAATCACATTATATGGCGAAGTGTAAAAACAGCAGTTACATTTTAGGGGAATAATCTGGACTATTTCTCTGCCAGGCTGTGACTCCCTGGAGTCTGCACTGTCTAGCAACCTCAAGGCGACGACAAGACCTATTAAGTCATGACCTTCAAAACGGGTGGTAGATGTACTTTTGAGCTATGGACAGCTACTTGTTTCCCTCTGTTTCTATGCTTTATGCTCAGCTAAGCTAACTGGCTGTTGAATAGCCTTATATTGAACGCACAGATGTGAGAGTAATAGTAGTAGTTTTCTGTAATATTCTATTTCTTAACACAAAAATACATGAATATTTTTCTGACAATTGGATATGGATCTATACACACAAATACACAACACAGAAATGATATTGAATAAGGGAATGCAATATACTGCGATACAATTTCATTTAACTGTAATTAGTATTGGATATTGTTATTTTCTAAATAACAAAAGTGTCACTAAATCAACTACAAAATAATACAATTGAAATTATTTCGATTTATATTATTATATATATTTTTATTTATTTATATTTAAAATGAATCAGAAATACCCCAGCAATGGGAGACAGGATAGCTCACCTGGTAGAGCACACACCCTATGTAAGGCTGAGTCCTTACCGCAGAGGCCCGGGTTCAGTTTCAACCTCATTCGCCTGACTTTGGTTTTTAGAGGGATGACATGTATGGGTGCATGTCCTTACAAATAAAACAACACATGCAGTAACCAAGAGGAGTTAGGGACCACTAAGAAGTAGCATTAGCTGCAAATCCTAGCATAACTTGCCTTGTGTTGACCACTTTTCTCTGTAACTTTTATGTCAGGCTACAAGAGTATCAGAATCAGAATCAGGATTAGGTTTATTGCCAAGTAAGTTTTTACACATACGAGTAATTTGTCTTGGTGCATTGGTGCATCAAATATAAAAATCACACAAAAATAAAGTACTTTTAAAAATGTAAATAAATAAAGATAAGGATAAGGATTGCTGCCTATAATGAGTAGTTACTGTAGGTGCAGTGTCACAAAAGCATATTTCATGATACATTTTTTAATTTTGAAGACTGCAATTGCAATGCAAAGATTGCAGGCAGTGTTGTACATTGTGGTACAGATGTTTCCTCAGTGTGCAGATGTTGTGGGTGATGGAAGTGAGCTAGCAGGGGATGAGAAATAGTTTGGAATTATCCGTTTTGACATCCGTATTGATTTCTTTTCCCAAATTTCATTCAGATTTTGGATCCGAAATATTGAAAGGAAGAATGAAACAAGAAGGAGCAGCAGAAGAATAGCAGGCTACTTAGGCCTAAATTAAGGAAAGGAAATTCCTTCCCTTGGACAAATGCAGTTGAAGACCACTGCCTTACACCTCTGTTATAGAGATGTTAACACTCTTTTCTAGTGTTTACAATTTAAATATCTCACCTTGAAATAACATGCATATGCCCTTATAAAAAGAACAGAGAACAACATTTAAAAGGATTAAAAGAAAGTAGGGCTAGATATAGATAGATATATCACAAGAAAATAAGGTAATTAAGTTGTGATCACAGGGAAACAGTTTTAAGATCAGGGCTGTTCTCTGTTTTATCAGCAGGCAGTGTGTTGTAACACAGTGGGTTTTGTCCTTTATGCTGAGGTGGAAATTATTAATTATTTGGCATGTTCATTCAGACGCCTTATTCAGTGCAGATCATTCAAATTCAATTACAGGTTAGCTCCAAACAGTGCAGAAATTGGCTTCTTTTGTCTATATTTATGTTTTTCTACGACTCGCTCTTATTTAATTTGTTGTTGGTGCAGTCTTCCTCCAAGCATAATGTACAATGCCAGTTGGTCCTTTGTTTTGTTCACTATTAAGCTACTGTTAATGAAATTCAATGTTTCTTGCACAGATGTTTCCCATTCAAGGATAATGCTGGCGTTATTCTGTATTTTCCTATTGTCAACAAATCCCATGAAAAGACCAAAACCAACAATGTGCTAGTCCGTCTTAATGCTTTCTGGCTTCACACCTCTGTCTGTGGCGCCATTGGCTCATACTGAAGATATAATTATTTAAAACTGGTCACAAATATATAGTTTAATATAAACAGTCCTTTACAAAAACAGCTGCTCACTGTAGTTTTTATAAAATGTAACTAAAAAAGGAAGAAACAGTGCATTTGATTGGGACTATTTTCAGTGGCAGGTTAATCCACATTTGGTGGTGCTCTAGTGAGTATTTGGAGCAGCAGGATGGTGTGTGTGGGATTAAGTCAAGATAGACTACAGTGTGTG
>NW_023340246.1:1855322-1857830 GCF_004916995.1 Morone saxatilis
TAAGTCAAGATAGACTACAGTGTGTGTGTTCATGGTAATGAAGGAACATGTCAGTGTGGCTCATTGATGTGTTTTTAATAGTTTTTGGACTACAACAATGGAGCTCTATGGCACAGAGGAAGGAGATATATCAGCCTTTGATACACACACAATACTTATTACTTGATACATTCACTGTTGTTGTTGGTCTTTTAAGACATAAACAGAAATATAAAATATGTCACCATCCTTTTTTTAAAAAAAAGCTTTCTAGTGGCTCACAGGGCATAATCCCTCATGTTCCTGTCAGGTTGAGCTTTACTGACAGTAATTTAACAGTGATAAAAAAACAGCAAAGTAGAAGCAATTGGAAGTACTTAGTGAATGAGTACAGTACAGGTGTGTTCTAACATGTTGTTGTACAGACAAAATTATTGGAGCAAATATGTACAGTTTGTACATACCACATGAGCCATTATTTCTCAGTGGTAAGCTATCTGTCAGTGAAACGCAAAACTTCCTCCGCAGATGTTTCACATTAAAATCCTTCTAGAAGCTCAGAGAGGACATACTGTAACCCCACCCTTTCCAGGGAGGCGTTTGATGGGAAGGATCAGCAGGAAGTGTTAAGTTTTATTGACAGTAGCAACAAATTATAAGTTACGTTACGTACCTGACCTAACTTAAGTCCCTGAATAAAACATAAGTATGTCACGTAAGTTAACTTACATATGTTACTTAAAATAAACGAACAGTGGCCTCTTGGGTTAAAGTCCTGTGTTTGACCTGAATGGAATGGAACCTTAGTATCATTGGTAACACCTGTGTTTATCCTACTATTTCATGTAAAAATGGTTTCTGTGAAAAAGGTCTATTGGATAGAGCAGATTACAAGTGTGATGTGACTTTTGGAATTAGTGAAACATACAATATAAGCCATAACAGTCTGTTTTTTATCCAGCATTTATTGTTTTCAGATATTATTTCAGACATTAGTTTATTGGGGAGTAAAACATTCAATTTATGTTCATTGCTCAGTGTCTGAAATATGTAAATCATGTACAATGTCACTATGTTGAACCCAAGCTCTTCATGAAGTTGCACCCTTCAAAATCCCCACAGTTAAGTATTTTTATGCCAAGGAAAGCCTGTTTTATCACTGCACTCTGGCTTTGGTGCTAAGAGTTCTCCTAAAGTGTTTTTCTGTGGAGAGCAGGCTGCCCTTTCTCCCTCTTAATCCACCCTATCTGTTTGTCACTCTATTTAAAGGGCGATCTGACTGGGGGATTAAAAAGATTAGTCACTTTACACAACGGTAACATTTGATGAAATTCTGCTCTTTAACATGGATCTTGACTAAAGGAACCAAACATGTCAAGTAGCACTGAAGAATAACTGAAAGACAGAACAAACTGCTGTTCTCTGTGATGTATCTGTGAAGAGGCGCATACTGTCATGTACTAAGTGAAATGTTAAAGTGAAGTGCTTACTTTACATAAACACACACTCCTGAGCATGTGCACACATTTCAACACACGCTAGACTTTGTTTTTAGTTGAACTGCATGTTTATTTCTGCTCCAGCATACAGATCATCGCTGCAAATTACTGCACATGTCCTCTGCTCTCTATTGAGGAAAAGTCAGCACCCAGATTTCTCTTCTTTTTGCTCTTGATATACAACAACTCAGCTCACCCCTCGATCATCAGGGGGCACCCATGTGATTTACATGTATGGTTTAAATCAAAGAAACTCAACTTACTTTGCCCATTTTTTGAAAAATGACAGGAAATTAATAATATTTATCAGCTAAAATGAATAAACATTAGGAGCGTTGATGTGGCAGAATAAGACAACTTCAAAGTCGTCACTGTTTCTTTTCTTGCAGTGCTACCAGGTGGGAAAAAAAGGCAAATTCGTGTCTCCATTTTTCATGTTTCAATGTTTGCTGTCCTCCTTTGTCTTTCCCAAGAGACAAATCCAGTTGCAGCAGCCCCATGCAGGTCACTGTGTCTGCGCACTGCACAGATCGGCCTAACCTCTATGCACCTACCCGCCTCAGAGGATGCTGCCACAAATGCATAGATGGCATGATGGATTCTTGTGATTTTGAGATCTTGTGAGTCCAGCTGCATCTCAAGATTAGCAAGTAACAGCCAATGGACATTACTGAACATTTGCTCATTTGTGTAAACAAACATGAATTTATTTTCATTGTGAATTACGAAATGATCGAAGGGTCACCCTGCACCGTTTGGCTGGCCAGATTTGGCCTGCAGGCCTTGAATACCTTATGTGTAACATGTACGGGAAATGGAATATAATTTTCATAGGTTTGTTTTCATTAGTGTATAATCACCTGAATATAAGATTTTGATGCAATGAGCTGTTTTTATCTACAGAGGGAACGGGTCCTCTTCTACAGAGACAGCCATGTTGAACTGCTGTTTCTACAGTAGCCCAGAATGGACAAATCAAACACTGACTCTAGCTCCTTATGTGTTTTTTGTGCATTTCGTGGCCACCATA
>NW_023340246.1:1857930-1862201 GCF_004916995.1 Morone saxatilis
GGAGCAGGGGATCAAACCAACAACCTTCCGATTGGGGGACGACCCGCTCTGCCTCTGAGCCACAGCCGCCCTAGTCTTTCCTCTGCGGTTGGAAGGGGAGGCTCTGGTTTAGATAGTAAATTATTCTTCAGTACCACTACTTCCAAACGCTATCTGTAACATTGCCGGTTCCTTTATGTTATGATCTCGTGCGTGGCTCAGCTGCCAGTCAAACATAAAAATAGGCCCTCCCACTCAGAGGCCTGGAGGCAATAGACTTTTTTGTATCTCCAAAGACTTGTCTTCCTTTCAATAATGTGAACATATCCACCAAATATATATAAGTTATGTTGAAAATAATGACTGACTGCACAGTGGGGGGACTTTTATAACTTAAATTCTATGTAAGAGAAAGAGACAGGAGGTGATGCTGTGTTTTCCTCAGGCACTCGGTTACAGAACACACATCACTACTGACTCCCTCACAGGAAAACATTGATGGTATACAAGATATATGCACTATTGGATTGCAGTGTATCCAGAGGTTATGTCAAATTACACACGCACTGAAGATTCACAAGTGATTGCTAAAGAGCAGCATTTGCACCCAAATCGCATCATAAAGAGATATTTGAGAAATCTCAATCAACAACTATTAATACTGTGAATATATGAGGGGTTTAAAGATGGTCTTCTTTGCTGAACACATGCAAACACTCAACACACTCAAAGAGCTATATGAATTTCCATTTGTAAGCACTAAAGATCCAAGGCCAAGTGCTCACATTTGATAGCATAATGTTGTGGGTGCTTTCATTTGCAGTGTCTGCTCGCATCTGCTGCGAGAATGACACAGTGTGAGATGGAAATGTTTTCAGATGTTTACAAATTGAGATGTCTGGGAGAAAAATTCTGACAGCCTAATCAGGAGGGACGTCTGGATGCAAAAGAAGGGAAAAAATAGAGAAGTTTGGCACGAAGGACAGTCCTCAGAGGAACCATCATAATCTCTTTTTCTGCCTTCCCAACCCCTGAAAGAGATTCTATAAATATATGATGGAGAGAGAGGGGGAGGATGGGAGGGGAAAAAATCGAACATCTCCTCTCTTGGAAAGTCAAAAGTTGAAAATGTTTGTAGCTTTAATGGAGTGAGGAGTGTAATGCGTGGAAGTAAATTTATGTTCATTGCAACCACGGCAGTCTGTATTTCTTAAATTCTGATTATGGATTGAGACGTGTAGCACCTGGAGATTCTGGCGCCTGCTGCTGCTTCTGGAAGCCTCATCCCACATAGGAATCCCAAACCTTTCATTTCCCTCGCAGGTTCAGCCCCAGTCATTTTCAGGAATCAATTAGAGCTGGTGCCGGCACTGTCCCATGTGTTAAGGGGATTAGCCGGTCACTCGCTCAGCTGCATTCAGCTCCGCCTGTTCTTGCAGCTTTACATGCTGAAACAGGCTTACTTTACACACAGGCAATATGAGGCAGATACAACAGATGGTAGGTAGAGATGGCAAAAATGGAGCCCACTCATCCTCTCTCCACTATAATCGGAAATTCACAGAAATTATGCCTTTCTGAAACTGAGAAAAGCTTGGCTGTCTTCGCAGCAGAAGCAGGGATGAGGCTGTACCTGCTTTTCAACGGCATGCATTTTTTATTATGATAAATTCTTGGTGGAAAAAGGATTTGAGGATTACAGAGCGGTGACACTTGTCTCCAAGACAGAAGGGGTCAGAAGTTCAGCGCAACCCAGGAGTGTCGGGGCTGTGGAGCGCTTTCCAAAACTGAGGCTGTGATGCCGTGCCAGAGCAACTGGGTTGCCCAACAGCCTGCCAGAGTGAGGAGCTCGGTGCATGGCAGGAGATAAAGACACCCTGCTGCTGGTCGATAATAGGACAGGATTGTGGACCAGACTGACTGTCCGGACCCACACACACACTGGTCATCTAAAACAGACACTATCCACATGGTCAGGAGAGCAGACTGTGATTCTTGATTCTCCTTGACAAGAAAGGCAGCAGCAAGTTTCACAGTGACAGCTGGAGTAAGTTATCAGGACCAGACCTAGACATTTAATTGGCAGGTTAAGATTTGGTCTACTGGGTCACCCTTTCCCCTAATGATTTTAAATAATAGGCTGATGCAATACGCATTTTGAAAGAGTTCTTGCTCAGTCATAGGATTAGGTACCGAACTCTTTTAAGGGTACCGAACAGATTAAATCGGTACTACTGAGTACCGATTATCATTAAATAAATCTGTGTCACATATCGGTACCTGAGAGCGTATCTGGGTGAGTGACTGGAGTATAGAGAGAAAGGGAGACTAACGTTAGCACGTCTGCAGCCAGCACTGAAGTTCAACCCTCTAACCCGCTAATTAATAAGCTAGTTGGATAAGTTGTTGTTGGAGATAATGGGGCGTTCTTCAATCTTGATTGAAGTTAGCTTACAGTTTTACTAGCATTAGCCACAGGAAGGTAATTAAAACTTTTCACAGGCACTCACGTCACTCGTAGCTTATATTCAGGTGATTATACACTAATGAAAACATACCTATGAAAATCATATTCCATTTCTGCCAATAGATCCTCCTATTTGTTGAACACTTGGACTTGAAATACAGAAACACAAGCACATCAGCATAATGTGGCTACATTTTGCAGGCTGTTTACGTCTACTGAATAATGTGCTGTAAACATTCATGTTCACTCTTAAACTTGCATAAAACAGTAAATGTCTGCATTCATGTAACACTCAAAACACACTCACACTAACAAGATTCTGCACACATCTATTTTAGCAGGCTACAGGTGGCTAAAGTATTGATTTCCTCATTAGCATATAAAGTGAGGTACTGTACACGACATCCTCTCTCATTTAACTTGCAAACTCGTAATCTCATATTTTACCAATAGTCCATTCCCCTTACACATTTATTATGTATTTGTGTTGCCACGTTCATACATCTTTTCACCACTCTTGCTCACCTGTAAATACAGAAACACAAGCACATAAACATTACATTTACGTCTACTGAATGACATGTGTGCCCTCCTGTGCCTCAGGAGGACCCATAAGCTGCCCAAAGGGCCTGTGTGATCCTTACTTCTCATAACCATAAATTTACCTACTAAAATATTACAGTTGATACTGCATATGAACTTATATCGGATTATGACTGAACAACATCAAAACAATAAAAATATTAGATCAGAATGGGGGGTACCCATTGTCTAGTGGCCGTTAATATGCATTATGACATTATTTACTGTACTTCACATTAACATTTCTTCACAGAATTGAACCAAATACTGAGATATAAGCGTGCTGTATATATTTTATTTTTCTTGAATGCTTTAAAAAATAAAGCTAAGTGGGTTAGTGTTTTTACTGAAAAGATATATTTTTAGTAAAATAAAAAAGTGACTTTGCAAAGTAACTTTGCACTAACCAAATGTGCAGGCCAACAAATAATGACAATAGCAGCTATTGGGGAAATGTGTTTAATAGAATATGCAAATATAAATTCTTGATTTAATATTTAAATTAGTAACAAAGAAGGTAATACTGGGGCCAATGGGGTGTTAGCTGCCAGTTCTGTTCACTCCGGCCTCAGGCTGTCTGTCATTACTGAAGCTGACAGAAAGACTGTTGCCGGCTTTATATTTGAGATGTGACTGAGCAGCTGCAGGTATAGTGGAGGGTCAGTGCTGCTGTGGATGCCTCTGCTGTACTCTGCTCACAGTTTGAATTATTTCCACTGAAGAAAATGACTCCGCCAGTGGGTATGAAGCAAAGTTTATAGAGGTGCCAAAAAATATGTTTTCAAAACTTCTTACTTGACGTGTGTCCATGTGCAGTTCGCTGGTTTGTGGTGTGTATTTTGGCACTTTGAGGTCTATTCATCTTGTATGTTTTTGATCTTGTGTTTTCTTGCTGAAAGCTTTAATTTCCAAAATTCTCTTGAGACCACATTCCCTGATATTCTTTACTCAAATTACACTGATGATTGCACAGTCATAAATGAAATATTAGTTTAATATATATATAATAGTTTTTTTTCCATATTTTTTTTAAAATAACATAGGGAGTGTTTTTGGATATCTCATTTTGGATTAGCGCCCCTAAGAGGCAAATAAAGTTCATCTGAGTATAATCTGATAGAGCGGCTCCCACTAATGGAGCGAAGCCTGCAAGCTAGTTCAGACAGTCAACTTGAGCTGCGCTGCTAAACACACATGACATGCCTCACTCCATAATCACTAACCAAGCGCACCCTTTCAATCT
>NW_023340246.1:1862264-1868099 GCF_004916995.1 Morone saxatilis
GACTGGGGGTTAAGGTATTTGCTCATCACTCCCCAATATCTCTATGTAAACATATCTTTGACGCCAAAATCTAAATATGCTATACTGCTTTAATAAACATAACAAAAGTGAGTTGTCCAATTGAACTCTTGACTTTTTACAGCGTGCAGTGTTACCCAGCGTCCTACAGCTTTTCATTGTCTGTCACTTTCTACCAGATGAATCTAGTTCCAGCCTGTTGGAGCTCACATTATGGACTTATCCTAATTTTCACCCAAATATGGATGATTGCTTTTCAGTAAGTCAGAGGAAGACATTATGTAACAACTCAGCATTTCTATCTGGGCAGCGGACTGAAAGACAAGGACAGAGTCAGAGCCTCTGAGCTGTGGACCCCATTACCATGGCATTGATAGATTTTTCCATCTCAGCTGATATTGACCATTTCTAATAGCTATCGGGACGCAGCAGTTGAGGGGACGTGTTCCATGCAGCCAGCGTAGGACCCCTGGAGAGGGATAACACACAATGCGAGCTGAATCAAAATGTCACACACATCTCCAATATGACCTTAAATATGTGTTGTGTGTAGTGGAAAGTAACTATTTACTTTAGTACAATTTTAAGGTACTTTTAGGTACATTTTAATGCTACTTACAACTTCTACTCAACTACAGTTCAGAGGGAAACTACCAAATAGTAAAAATAACAATAAACTGTCTTAATAGATTTTAACAAAGAACATGTTGTTCATTTTTCATGATTAACTTATTCACAAAAAAACAGTAAATTCAGATTCTCCTGAGTTGAATATTCTATGTACACAATCAATAGGAGGCATTTTAAGCTGTTTGTACCCTTAGAAAATCGAATCAGAACTGAATAAATTGAATCAGTATTTCCCTTCTGGTGAAAGTCAGAACCCCCGTCCATTGGAGACTCCGGGGTTGCAGGGCTGGAACCAAACAGAAGGAGAAAAGAAAAAGACACAAGCCAGTGGTCCCCATGGATATACATAATAAAGGCTAGATGTCTCGTACGCGCTGCTGGCCAATGGAGGTCGACGTCCGCACCTGGCGGCCATCTTGCCACAGTCAGCTCGCTCACTCGTAACATTGTTTTAATGGTGCATGTACTTTTTAAATAACCATAACTTGCTCAATTTTCTACCGATTTTCAAACGGTTTGGTTTGTTATAAACGTCAGAGATGTAGTTATGACACATACATTTATGAATAAAAGAAAAAAAAATCACACATGTTCAATAATAATAATAATAATTAAATAAGCATCCAGAATTATAGCCACGTTAATAACGTTTGTAAGAAACCAAACCGTTTGTAAATCCGTCAAGATTTCAGCGAGATAAGAGTATTTGTGTTCGTGCAGATCACTCATCTTACATCAGGTACCACAGAGCCCGCCAGAAAGCTTGCCTGTGACAAGATGGCCGCCGGTGATGACGTTAGAGACTCCGCCGTAAGACATCTAGCCTTTATTATGTATATCTATGGGATAAGCTGCATGAAAACCAACCGGTAAATGATATATGATGTGAGAAAAAATGATTCCTTAAAAAGAGAGGGAACCCTGTTGAGTTAGTTGTGGGTACTTTTAACTCATGTATTGTTGTGTTTTGTAACATAAGAATAGACAACATTTCTGAAGTAAATGAGTATATTTGTGCTACTACCACCTTATACGGCCCATACTGAGTACAGACTATCAATTACTTGCTATAATTTAGAAATAATTAGGAGTTTTTAAATGGGAAACTCTTAATAATGGTCTAGTAGTTGTAGTATATGCTCATGCAGAATAAGGCATTAATAGGTGCAAATAGTTAACAGTCAATATGTGTACCTTAATATAAAATGTAAAACATCCAGTAACAGATGATGAGATGTGGTGTTGTTGCCATTTACTGTGCAACCAGCAGAAATGTTCCTGTAATTCCACTCTGTGTCCACCAGAGTGTGCTCTTTATTGTAAAGCACAGATGTGTTTCAGTGCAGAATGGGATGCTTTCTATGGGATCATATTATAAAGTACTGATGTCAGACTCTCCCTCTGTCAGTATGATTACAGTTTCCGCACAGAGCACAGTGCAGCAGCTCGCCTCCCCCCCAGTCCAACACGGACCTCCCTGAGCTCCGAGGCCTGAGGACCCCCCTTCTAACTCCTCTCTAACAACACTCTCAAGACCTGTACACAACTACTGAGGACCTCCCCACAACAAACAGTCCCAAACACCTGTACTGAAAAAAAAAGATTCTGTGGGTCTGGCTGAAACCACTATGTACAACATTGACAAGCTGGATTTAGAAATGAGACAAACTTGCTCAAGGAAGTGGAATGGAATCACTTCTTCTCTCAAAAGAATCGTGAAGTGTTGTTCCCTGTGATACAAATAACCACACTCCATCTACATGACTTCTTACAGACAAGATAAAAGGATTGAAAGGATTCTTTATCCTGATGGAGGGCACCTGTAAGGCCTTTGCTCTCTCAGGTGGTGTGAGAGCGAGAGCAGCCATCATATTTGCCTTCCACACCTGCTGCTCTGCTGTTGGCCTGAATGGAATCCTCCAGTTCACGTGTTGGAAACACAAAAGGAAACTCCACATCATATGATTTTGTTTTCAAGCTTATACCAGTCTTCTCTGTGTTTCTGTAACATACTGGTGTGACTATGAGTGCACTTTGTGATTTTGGAATTTCAGTGTGCTTTCTGTTTGTCACAGATATTGTGTTAACCACTCCTTCACTGTGTGTGTGTGTGTGTGTGTGTGTGAGTGTGAGTGAGAGAGAGAGAGAGAACCAGGCTTTGCTTTATAGAACCACTGTTTCTGTTCAAAAGTTACTAAACCATGACTCATTTTACACTGCTTGACTACACATACCACTGTTCTTATGTTTTTTTTTAAACCATAGTTAATGTAATGTCTGCTATATTTTTTTTTTTTTTAGGGCTGGGTGTCATTTTTCCATATTACAGATGATAGAACATCACATGAGCTTTGGTACCAGTACCAAACAATACTTTTTCACTGCCTTAGAATCGCTATGAATATAATAATTTTTCTAAACAAAAAAACATTTTTCATGGAAAGAGGAGCTTAAAGCTGCAGTAGGTAACTTATAAAAATATCTTTTTGTCGTATTTGCTGAAATAACTATATCCTCTGATTGGTTGTTTTCGTTCAGGCCCGGTGGATTCATGTAAATACCATTAGGAGCACTAGGAAGAGTCAGAGGAACCTGATTTTTTTCAAGGATTATCTGTCTCATGTACTTCTGTCAAGATATAGTGAAAGTTTCAGCAGATATGAGAAGAAAAAACCTGCTGCAGCTTTAAACGTACTACAAGGTTATGAAACAGTCTAATTTAATACTGATGTCTCTATACGACCTACATAAACAAACAAAACAAACAACACAAGTAAAAAGTACTCTCTTGGTTTCTCTGAAGCACATTTCTACTGGCTGTTAATGTGCAAAGCTAACTGAAACTTTACCAAGAAATTTTGATGTTAACTTAACAACTTAATGTTGACTAAAAACTAGACTGGACTCGAAATTATTAAAAAACACAATGTAATTTTTCACATTATACTCAGACAATAGCAAGAAAATGTCCTGAACTGGATTATAATTTTTTAATTATATATTAAATAGAAGTGAATATTGTTTCAACAGTACATTTTACAACAGCAAAGTCCCTATAAAACTCAATATCTCACTGGAAACAAATCTGTCAGTAAAATAAAATATATTCTTGACATCAAACACAAACATCAGTCAGTGTCAGTCCTTCCTCCTGTCCTCCTAACAAATACTGAGACTACACACAAACAGCTTTATTCTTTATTACATTACCAAGCTAACTAACAACTGAAATGCTCTCAAGTTCTGATATAACACTTGCTAGCAGCATCTATGCTAGCCTTTTTAGCAGCCGCCATTGTTGCTTTTTCCCCACACGTCAAACACACCTAGCGTTAAACCGCGTCCATAGCTCATGCCGTAGCTGCCAGTACTTCCTCAAAGGACTGTGATTGGTCAGAACCACTGTTAGACACAAGCTCATAGCTTGAAAACTGGCAAGATCGTGTTTCGCGTTATTTCTCAAATCCAGCGTCCTCGTGAGGTTAGTGACACTGGCTCCTACAACTCTACAATCTAAAGTTTACTGTCCATGTTGAGTATATACTACATACCTTGATATAAAAAGTAGAAACCTTCATGATCATAACATAAGTCCTATGACAAAAAGTGTCTTACCAAATGTCAAAGTTTACCCCAAATGGGCAGTATTTGCATAATTGTGGCCTAGTCTTATCCTGTAATCCTAATTATTAATTATTAATAAAAGCAATCTGACCTTTAATTTGAGCCATTAATCAGTCCCTCCAGGATTTCCTCCAGGGTTCTTTTGGGTTATGTATATATTGTAAATGTCTGATTTCACGGCAGCTTTTCTTAAACAATTGTGATACACGTTGCAAAGTTTGTAGGCATGTTTTGCAATGAAATTGGGATAGAAAGTAAAAATGTCTTTGTTTTTGATTTTGTATATTTCATTAAAGATTGAAGAGGAGTTGTTCCAGAGAGAATAAAATCGCACTGTTTAGAGGGTAAATGTGAGATGGGATGCATGGCCTGCATCTTCACAACTGAAAACAAAGAATGTCTCAACTTTTTTTGCGGGAACACTACAATGATTGGTCAGTTTTGCAGAAATGTTACAGTGATTGGATAAAATTGCAAGGTCGTGCACAAGTCACCGTTCAGTTTGCGTTAATTGTTGCAATTGCAAACTCCTGGAGGGACTGACTGGAGCTACTGACAATTAAACTAAACACTTCCTGCAGTTGTTTCAAATTAAAAGACTGCTGGTTGCTCATAAGCATTTCATTGCATCTAGCACTCCAGTGGGATGTCCGTGTATTCAGAGCGACTCTTCTCTTTACGTTAATACAGCATTCTCTTTTGATTTTGGTGAAGAACATTGAAAGTGTATTATTTGTTTCATAACAGATGTTTTACTATATTTTCTGCAATATTATCAAGTCATAAATGCATGGATTCACTCCTTTTATTTTTTATTTTTATTTGTCTAATTTATTAGTCATTTCAGTATTGTGACCCTGTTGTCTTAAAGACTGTTTTCAGAAATGTAACATGAAATTGTCGATTGCACTGCTGACGTGTGATGAGGGTGAACAGATCCATGTGAGGCTTTGTGTATTTGAGTGTATCAGACTGCTCTGTGATCAGCTATGTATAATTTCTCAGATGTGGCGTTTACCTGCCCAGTTTTTGCTAAAACATTTAATAGCTAACTAATATGGTGTCTGCGTAACAACCCTGCTTTGATATGTCTGTTAGTTTGCATGCACTGTGACATGAGATGTCAGAGGTTTCAATAGACAGTTATTTTTGTAGATTGTTGATCAAGTCACAGATTTTGTCTCATAAATAGATTTTATTCACTAAAGAATGAACAAAACAGCATCAGTTGAATTTGTATTATAAGGAAGTTTTATTAAACTATGAACTAAAGGCCTTGACCTTAAGTTGACTCTTATTTTGTTAAAAATGCTGATGTGACTCGACTTTGAGCCTGATCAGTGCTGCATTATTGAGGTGGATGAAGATGTTTGAGAGTTTAACAAATTCAATTCAATTAAGTTTTTTGTATAGTGCCAATTCATAACAGAATTTATCTCAGGACACTTTTCAAATAGAGCAGGTCTAGAACGAATAACAGTGAAAGTTAATAGAGTGATTCCTAATAATATTGCCTAAGGGAAGCATATATAAAGTGAATAGAATTGGTCCAAGTACAGAACC
>NW_023340246.1:1868124-1876076 GCF_004916995.1 Morone saxatilis
AGGGTCGTGTGTTTCGAGGCTGTTCCTCATAATATATCACGATTCATATTAGAGGACTCCAGGGACATCTGGACTCAATCAGGATCTCTATATTCGGAACCTGATAAAAGGCTATCTGCTGATTTGGATTAGGCATTGCCCTGGTTTATATCGAGAAAATTCGGAAGACGGTGTCAGTAGTCAAAAGCCCCATGAAGCTGCCCGACATGATTGTGGAGTGAGCAGAGCTGTTAGCGCTCAGACTGGTGGGGTAATAACTGCACATGGAAAACATCATTTGGAGAAGTTTTCGGCTTTGCAAAAGAGAATGAATCGAATTGAAGAACCAGATTGGACAAATTAGAGTAAGTCGTGTCTATTGAAATGATGCGACTACTGGCCCTAACCCAAACAATCATAATCTATCTGCATTCCGGCCCTCAGTAGCACCGGCCTTGGCCAAGCCGCTGCTGGAACAACTCTCCAGGAGATCGCTGCAGTGAGACGCTCCTGCCTAGTCCCTCCTACCTTCCTTCACGGACACTTTTGATATGCCTGTTTAAGGACCCGTCAAGGACGTCTCCATTGGCAACCTGCTGTTATCGCAATGCACATGCTGAACCTGGGCCACTGATTGAGAGGTAGACGAAGCGACTCTCCAGGCTTATGTACACAACTCACTCCAAAATGACACTTTACACATGCGCATATGCAACACCCGCTTCTACCCCCCACCCCCCCCAAAATCCCACGCTTCGCCGCTTTTTTACCCCCAGTGCGACAAGCGGGTTCCGCTGGCTGCGCCGAATGGCTGCGCCGCGCAGCTGCCTGTCTGCGCTTGGGTGTGCCTCCACCCCCTTCCCACTCCCCCGGTGCAAGTTGTTTTGAGTTCTTATGTTGTAAAGTGTGCTCATATGTGCCTTATGTTTGCTTAGGTTTTTTTCAAGATCCCACACTGTACTCCCCTACAGGAGCAGAGTTCTTGGGAGCTGCCTTTTTTTCCCCCTCCCCTCTCCTTGTCTCTCCCTCCCCTTTTAGCAATTCGTTGTACTGTGACAATGACAAATAAAGATGATTCTGATTCTTGATATCAACAGGTTTTTAGCTCACCTCCTTGCTACCCCTCCGACACCCAGCCCCCCACACACTTACGCTGTCCAAATGGCTTAACACGCACCCCCAGCATCCCCTGTACAAACACCTCTCCATCTGCCCCCTCCTTTCTCCCCCACCCCCTCCTCGCTCATCCACCTGATGACATCTGCACCAACCCCGCCCGACGGTGACTACAGGCCAGGTAAGAGGCAACTGGAAAGACTGCATCAGCGAAAGGCTGCAGGCCCTGATGGCATTATCACCCAGGATCCTGAAGACTGTGCCAGCCAGCTGTCCACTGTACTGGACATCTGTACAACCTGAGCCTGAGTCAGGAGAAAGTCGTTTGCTGTTGAAGACTCCCTGCATTGATCCCAGTCCCCAAGAAGTCGAGGCCATCTGCGCAGACTACGACAGTCGCCTAACATCGCATTGTGATGAAGGTCCTGAGAGACTGGTCTTAGCCCAGCTGGGCCACAGGTGAGGACATTTCCTGGACCCTTTGCAAATTTGTCAGCCCATTTAGGAGTCGATGATGGCTGTCATCTTACCTGCTGCAGCGAACCCACATGACATCTGATGGTGGGAGACACTGTGAGGATCACATTTTTGATTTCTCCCAGTGCTTTCAACACCCATTCAGCCCTCTTTGCCTAATGGGTGAGAAGCGCAGGTGGTGCGTGGTTGACGACACTATGATCTCCTGGATTATGACTACTTGACAGGCAACGGCAAACACAGTCTTGTCCGTCTGGCCGCAGATGTCCTTTGTCTGACGTGGTGGTCAGATGCATACAGGAGCTGCTGCTTTCCGCTTTCCTCTTCACCTTATACACCACTGACCTTTTCACGCTGACAACTCTGGCAGTCATCGTCAATCACTCGCAGCAGCTCTTCTTGACGATCCAGCTGCTCCTGTCCGGGTGTACGATACAGCAGGGGGCAACACAGGATGAGAGTGACGTACAGGAACGCGTCGGGTCACGCACCAACCCTGTTGGTTACGAAGTGTGGTCCGAACGAGATCGCACCTGAGGCCTGAATGTCAACAAGCACCAGAGAACCGAATGGGTGATGCTCGACCCCCTTTGGGACCGGGAACCCGAAAGCGAGGCATCGCGGCTTCTACAGCCCACTAACGGACATCCAGGGGGGAGTCGTTCTTCTCTGGTGGAGAGCATTAACAGATACTTGGGAGTGGTGATCGACAAACAAGACTCGGGGACTGGAGAATCTAACACGAAGGCCGCTGGTACAAGAAGGGGATGACGGCCAGAAGCCGCCATTTTCTCTTTGCTGCTGTGTTGTTGGGGGGCAGCAGCATCCCAGAGCCAGCGCACACAGACCAGGCACCTTCTGATATAAATCATGTCAAGATTATTTATTTGTTATCATTATTCATACAGAAACTCTATCCTTTAATACTTGTCTGCATTTTATATACGCTTTATTACTAATACCCTATAGCCCCTTAACCCCAGCCCGTGTCTGTCAGCCGGCTTGGTCTCTCCTTACTTATTGTGTTGTTACGTGTTGTTACTGTTGTTACTGTGTGTAATGCTGCTGCTCCACTGAAATTTCCCAGCTTGGGATCAATAAAGTATATCTATCTATCTATCTATTCCAGTGGATTGATTTTTCTGCAAACATCCTCAGCATAAAGTGTTAAATCTTTCAAATAATATTTTGAGATGTATAAGTAACATAACATTTCATGTTTATTTTAAACACAGCTTAAACACAAATTCTGTGCTTTAATAATATGATTAATAGATTAAAATGTTGCCTTTAGGCTTCCCATTGCCTTACAGTCGGCAATGCCTTGCTGAAAAAGGGGTGGCTCTACGCAGTCAATACCTGTGATTGTGGTAATAACAATCAAATTCAATTCAATTCCAAATTTATTTGTATAGCGCCATTTATAACAAAAGTTATCTCAGGACCACTTTTTCATATAGAGCAGGTCTAGACCGTACCCCTTATAAAAGAGAGACCCAACAGTTCCCCAAATAAGTCTGCACATTTGGGTTAAGTCAGAGAGCAGCAATCATAGATCTAAACATCCCAGAAAGATCCATTGGAATGGATCGGGGATCTGAACGGGTTAATATTGGGTATCTGCCGACACGAGTGTGGTCTGATACTTTTACATTTACTATATTTACATAGCACTGAAATTCATGAAAAATGCAGAGGGCCTTATCTTTTGCCAGTGTTTAGTTTGTCTGTTATGGGCTACTGTAGAAACACTGTGGACTCCGTAGAACAGGACCAGCTCCCTCTGTAGATAAAAACAGCTCATTCTAAGGTAACAAAAACAAAATTCTTATTTTCAGGTGATTATAGGCTACACCAATGAAAACATAGCTATGGATATTATATTCCATTTCTGACAGTAGATCATCCTTAATGTTACACACTGGACCTTTAAATGCATTATATTACTCTACAGAAATACATCTATCAACATATATGTATCTGGCACACTGAAGTTCCTGCTCATTTCCTGCTTGATCCCAATCCTTAGGAGGGGCTCAGGACATCTCTCATAAAAGTAGTTCAAAGTAACTCAATGTCAACAAACTGCTGAATTAAACATTATTTAATATAAGGCATTATAATAAGTCATAAAGGTTTTATTGGTTGTCAGTAATATGTTTGTTAATGATTTGCATATCATTTATTAGAATACTTTATATAACAAAGAGCAACTTCTGGGTTTAAACTGACTGTGCCAGATGGTTTGTTACACAGTACCATTTGGTAAGTCGTCGTTGGAAAAAGGGCAGGCACTTTCAAAAAATACTCAGCAGGTGATTGGATAAACCATTTGTTCAACCAATCAAATCAAGAACCATATAATGCAATTGAACTCTTACTGAAACCAGATTTAATCCTCGCAAGATTAAATCTCTCCTGATCTCACAAGGTTATTCTAGGTTGCCAGGTTGCTAAAAATCTGTTTTTCTAGTATATATCCTCCACCAGAATAATCTGCTTTGTCTTCATAACCAGCTATTTAATTAACCAGGGAGGATCATCCACTTACCTTCAGTAAAAAAACAGGTTGCAGAATCGTATTGACAGCCCATGCAGGCATTATGGCATTATAGCTCACTCTCTAATAAGCCAGCAGGCCTTCAACTTTATTATTATACCGGGGGAAATTTGGTTTGCAGGCAGGCGTTAACACACAGCTCACTGATGAACAATGACAACAATCAATAGTCAAGGATATAAAAGCAATAAAGCATCCAGTATATATAAAAAATAATAAAATATGCAGCTGGAAAGATAAAGCAGTTCCTGGTAAAATAAAGTGCAAGTCTCTATTACATTGAGAGATTCAGTGTTTGAGTGGCTACAGGAATAAAAGTATTTAAACACTTTATTTTGAGCATCCTGTGGCAGCTGCCTAAAGAAAGCAAACTCCTTATGAAGTCAGGACACTAAATCAGCATATTTTAAAGTCATTTGGGTCTCACTGATAAGCCTTTTTTACAATAAATGTCCTGAAGCTGGGCTTGCTGCACCCTGATCACCTTGCTGGCCACTTTGACCAGCTTATCCAGCCTGATTTTATTACGAGACTGAGGTAATCAAAGCAAGCCACAGTACAGTACCGGAGGTAAAACCAGATTCAATAAAACCCTGCTGGACCTTTTTAGACACAGTAACATCACTATCAGACTAGAAACAAAGCTTATCAATGACAGTGCTCAAGTGTTTGTTCTCAGGAACAATATCAGTCTGGATCTTGGACGGTGGCTGTTTGTCTTGTAGTTATCCTTAGATAAAACTCATTACACAAAGACACAAAGCCATCAACAACCAGTCATTTTCAGACTCATTATTATTTAAGAGACTGACAATAACAGCATCATCAGCAAATTTCAAAACATGCCTATCATAATAAGTGCTTCTGCAGTCATTTGTGTAGAAGATAGAAAGAATGGGAGACAGGACAGACCGCTTGGGAGAGCCTGTAGAGGAGTGCATTGACCCTGACACACTGGGACCTGTTCATCACAAAATCTGCGTGTTAGTGAGTCATTAAAAGAAGGTTCATGGGTTTCTCACTTTTTAATCAGCTGGGAAGTCACAGGCCTACATGTGCAGACACTGGGCTACTACTGCCCTCTTCAGTCAACTGAAAGAGAATCGAAGAAGCGCTTAATTAGCAGGTAGTATTCAGAAAGGCTGACCAAGTTGTTAAGAGGTGACTTGGTTAATCACGTCTCCCCTAACAACCGCAACAAAGCACTGAAAACCCAAAGGCCTTTCAGTGTAATTTTAGCCACAGGCATCTGTTGCAATCTACTTACATACTGAACACTGCCCTCTGAAATACTTCTTAAGAATTTTCAGCTTTTTTTATTTTGGAGCCAGAGAATATCGTCTCAGCAAACTGCTTATCCTAGCACCATAGCTGCTCTCACCCATCACTTCATCAAATACTCAAGCTTCTTACGATTCCTCTCATCCGGAGACGCTTAGGTTAAGTAGCTGTTTTGGCTGGAGGTAAGCCTTAAACCCTTGAATGAAGCCGCCACCTGCTAGCCATTGTTACCCCCTGGGCAACCTTGGAGGGCCTTTAAAAAGCCAAAGCTACCAGTGGGTAGGTGCCTTCACACAGTGAGCCTAAACAATACCTTACAGGGATGAGGCTCGTAACATCAGACCTGTAACATAAATGCTAAGTGGTACAGTATCTGATTATCTACCTGCTGCTGCGTCACACTGAGCAATACCACCGCCTTAATCCCCTTATATCCACAGGGAGAAGTCTTAGCAGCACAATGAGAGCAAATTAAAGCCTTTCCCATCGTGCCACAGCGGGGGGGTGTGATGCCCCCCGTCTGTATCCGTTGAGACTGTTCAAACCGGACCTACAAACACAACCCCACCAACCACAGGGCTCTTTTCCATTTCCTCTGTATTCTCTGCTTCACATGGCATATCGCTGACCTTAGCCGGTCAGTAGACATAAGGCAGTCTGGTAAATTTCATACTTTGCCGCCTGTGATTGATCGCATATGTCATGATGAGGACAACTGACAACTGCACACTACATGATATATAGCTAGAGTCCGCTCTGTCAAACAAAGTCTATGTGAGTTTAGAGAATAGGTCTAGTCTTACATCTGTTTGGGTTCCTGACTTATCTGTGATCTTTTTAAAGACATAAAAATGGCCAGGATAAAGGATTATTCTTTATATATATATACAAATCCCATGAATAGACCGAAACCAAGAATTAATTGATGCCACTGATTGTCTTTTGCTGTCCAGAAGTGTGTCTCCTGTACTGTAGGTATACATACTGTAGGTTCTTTAAACCCTGTTCTTTAAATCTGGCGTAACTCAGTGACAATTTAAAGATTTTTTTTTGTTTTTAGGAGGATTTTAGAAATGTAATATAATATTCATAGGTATGTTGGTGTTTAAGTACCTAAAAATAAGAATTGCTGTGTTTTCATGAATGAAGTGAAAAAAAGATAATTCAGTGTGATTACCAGGCTAGTAAATACTCACTAGAGGACCAAATAGAGTTCTGCAGGAATGAGTCCTAAAACCTGGAAATGAGTTAGCATTTTTGAACTTAGGTTCCCTCTAGTCAAAGTCAGTGGATTTTTGAACGGGTTTTTGGTTAGATGCCTGAAATAAGGTGTGGGGTTAAAATTATTGCGTCTTTCTTAAATTAAACAATATATTTGTTAGCTGTTTTTAAAGATTTATTTCTTCAGTAGGAATCAATGGGCTTTGGGCTAAGAGCTACTGAAAGACCAACACATGTTGGTTTTAGTCTTTTCATTGGATTTGTATGGATGTCTGTATGCTGCTGATTTGTCCTTAAAACATGCTGTATATATTAATGATATGTATTAATGTTTCTTTTCCAAATGTATTTGTTTTGCACATCAACAAACCTCTTGTCTCAGATCGTGTCTAACCTCGGCCCATGTGGCCTATGGGCCTTTTAGTTCCATGGTTAAGATCACTCAGACAGTGATTGTTTGACTAGCACACAAAGCATGAAACACACAGTGCCTTTTGGTGTGGTAGGAAACTGGCACAAACACCGCCAGAACATGCAAACCCCACACTCAAAGGACCGGGGCCAAGATTCAAACAAAGGGACCTTGCTGTGAGGAGGCAGCACTAACCACTCAGGCACCATGCTGCCTTTGATCACTGTTTTTAGCAGAGTGCAAAAGGAGTCTAAGTGAAATTATGGGAAATTGAAGCAAGTTTTGTATATTGATTCAAATCTCTTGACGAGCTCTTTTTGATGATTAAAGAAGAAACAACAAAAAACGACAAAAAAGACACCAACTGGCAAATGTTGGTAACTTTTTTCTGTTTGCAAGCAAAATCGTGTCAACTTCATTATATTCTTATTCTCTCAAAACCATTTAACCTATTGATTTTGGCTGTAGTGATACTGTAGTGTAGTGCTCCTCTGACTTTAGTTCTATAGCACCATCAGACTTGCTCACACTTGTGGTTTTAAGTTTAATGTCTTAACCACTATCAGGTGGATTTTCAAAACTTTGGTTCAGAGATTCATGTTCCCCAGAGGATGAATCATTATAACTTTGGTGGTGCTCTGATTTTTTTATCTACCATAGGGGCGTGTCCAGACTTTTTTTGACTGGGGTGGCACAAGCAGGGCACTGACTTATTCAGGGGTGGCATGAAGTATGTGTCAGCTTTCCAGTCATTCCCAGTTTATGCAATTCTAACACTGTTTATAGACAGTTTTACAAGATACCGGTATCTTCACTCTAGCTTTAAAATGCTGCAGCCTCTCAAATCAAAGACAGTGTGAGTGAATTAGGGAAGAAAAACTGGGGGCTCCCGGTTAGCTCAGTCGG
>NW_023340246.1:1876149-1879411 GCF_004916995.1 Morone saxatilis
CTCTCTCTTTCTACCCAGCCATCTCTATCAAATAAAGGCAAAAAAGGCCAAAAAAATAATACTTAAAAAAAAAAAAAGGGAAGGAAAATGGCATACCCTCTGATTACGCCCCTGGCCCTGATCCAGCATCATCATCAGGTCAAATTTTACTTTTACTTTTTGGTTTATGAACAACTACCTTATAGAATTCCCCTTAGCCACTGTTTAGTGCTAATTCTATCATGCTAAACATGCTAAACGAAGATGGCAATAGTATCTGCTAAATATGACCATGTTAGTATTGTCACTGCATAGCTGCACACATTTACAATCTCAGTAATAACATAATATTTATAATGACTATTTTCAACCAGTTGCACTAAAGCTATGAAAACAATGAAAGTAAAATCCATGTACCATAGCTGAGTCATTGCTGGGAAAAAGTCCCTGAGTTAAAAAATGAGTTTAAAAAGAGTTAAAATGTATTCTATTATGATTACTCTATACATAAGATGCGCTACTTTTTCTACTACCTTTTTGGTTTATGAACATGCAATACAAAATCTAAAAGTGTTTGTATATACCTATATACAATTGTTTTTAATAGTTAAAATAAGTGTAATGTTAAACAGACTTACAGAAATATTGTATCACTCTCTAAGGCACTATTTTAAAGGTGGACCAAAAAAGGTGCTTGTACCCTAATTCAGTTCAACCCTACCCCTAAACACAACATAACACTAACCCTAATAACTTTTTCCTTTTCCTGCTTTTTTATCCCTTTTAACAAGGACATTTCCAGTGCTGTTTTGTTAGCCTTAAGCTAGCTTTGTTTAGGAGCCACAGGAGACATAGTTAGGCAGGCTGTATGCAGGGTTTTAATAACGCCAAGGTCCAAAGAGTTTTGGGGGATGGATGAAAGCATCAAAGTAGTTATTTTTAGGCAATTATTTCATGACTTTTATTGTATACCCCTCTGGAAAAATACTGGTGACCTCAGAGGTGGGTACGGCCATGCTCACCAGAGATGGCGGTACTCTTTTTTGAACTAGGCTCTACAAAGCTATACCCATCAAAAGCTACACACCAGCAGCAGTTATTAACAATTAACTTAATAATGATTAAAAAACATTCACTAGTAGGTTGGGTTGCCAGGTTTTGATACATTAGTGTATGCCATTTGTTTGTTTGACCTTCTGGAAAAGTGCCAGAGGGGACACAGACCACCACAACAACTTATTAACATCAACAACAGCAGAATTGATGAGCTCTTTGCTTATTATAAAGTTAATTACCTTTGACCCCTTTATAAATGACTTATTGACATTTAGAACTGCAGACTTTTCAGATTTTTTACAACCTGGCAACTCAAAACATGTTGTTTTTAATGGTATAACAGACCAATAAAGCATTCATAAGCCATTATAAGCCATCCTATAATGGGTGAGGTGTTAGAAAGAAGTACCAAAATGTTTAAAAATGTAAAAATCCCATATTGCATGTGTTGTGATTTACATTTAAAATTATGTAAATTTCAGAAGTTCTGTTTTTGCTCTCCTCTAAAATAATTAAAATTGCTCGCTCTTACAGTCAACATTTGTAAGGGGTGCGCGTGATTGCATGCATATCTATTTGTGCATTCATACGACTGACTGCATGTGCAAGTCTGAGCATTTTATCTGTGTAAATAAATTAATGGCCTTGTGAGCTATTAAAAGGCTGGCTGCCCGCGTCAGTCTGGGAGTGTCTGTAATCTCCTGACACCATGCACAGCAAACAGATTCATGCTCCGACAAATCAGCTTCAGGAAATGGCTGTGTCGCCACAATCTGATTTCTCCAACTTCAGCAGCTAAACAGCCATTCGAGTGGCTGATATCAGCTAATGGAAGTGAGCAGCTGTTACTGTCAATATGCTGCCACACGAGATCCTGCTCACATTATAGGGATGTGGGTGGCTGTGGCTTGATAACAATCCTGATCTGACATAGCTCGACGCTGTGGAGCAGTACCAGAGACCACTCCAGGTCAACTGCTGGTGCAGGTACACTGCTCCTTGACAGGTTTTACCCAAGTGGCTTCCATCTTGGCCGACAGCCTAGCTGATATAGTAGTGTGCTAAGATGTAGCATCACTTATGGGCCCTTTCCCAAACCAATTTCTACTCACTAGCTCTTCACTACAGTGTCACTCTATATGGAGTCTGTATGCCACATTAAGGGGGAGTGTATGAATAAACAAGTACTATGACTGCACTCTACACCATTAGCAGGAAACATCTGTCAGTGTGGATGGACACCTTCCTGTTCAGCTGTCGAGTAACCATGTATTTTGTAAGAACAATCAGAATGTGTTTTAACATTGATCTGTCCACAAAATGATGTTCCTTATTTTCCTGCACTTTCTGTTATTTGAAAACCCATTGTTAGAACTGAAAATAATATTTGTGAAGTAGCAAGATGGAGTTTAAAGTGACTATAATCAATGCTTTCACAACAACAATTTCTGAAATGACAATGTGCAATGTGAAAGGAGTCGCTCATAGTGATGAACCCACAGAATTATCACCTGACTCTACAGTTCTCCTCAGCTCTATAAAGCCTTTTACCTAGCTTTACAGTTAGTTAGCGACTAGTTGGTGAACATAGTGGAACATTTAGCAACTAAAGAGGCCGATAATCTTTTCAGGAGTTGGTGGACACCATTGTCATATATAAAGATGGACGACATGACAGCGAAGCCGAAACATCTGGATCGCCCCCTGGTGGTTGACTGCAGCATAGGTCATAAAGATCGCTAACTCCATGTTAGCAGATGGGCCAAACTAAGAAATTAGTACAAAGTCAAACAAATTTTCCCAAACGTGGTTTCTGTCCTTTTCAGTTCTTATCATGCTTATCATGCTGCTGATGTATGTTCAAGTGTTGATTTTTCTCATGAGTTTGGTTAAAAAGCTATAATAAGGGGGTCTAACATCATGATTGACAGCTGAGCCCTGCTCGCGATTGATTCAGCCGGGTGTATGGACATACTGTGGCGCCAACCCCGAACACTGCTGCACAGACTCTGGCTCTGAGTGGTAAAAGATGGCAGCAGCTGTATATGGGACATTTTGGCTTAATTTTCATACAGTGGGAGGAAGTGCCAAATGTTTCTTGGATAAATTTATGCTAGCCTTTCTAAGATCAAACAGCTATCTGATCCACCCAAGAAACCCAAGTATACTGATGGATACATTGTCAGTTACAGATTGTATAATAAGATCAAACTCAATACTACACTGA
>NW_023340246.1:1879490-1881809 GCF_004916995.1 Morone saxatilis
AGACTTTATGAATCTCATAATTAAGTCTAAACAAAGTGTTTGGACTTGTGTTTATCCACTATGGCTGCTTTTATTGCTTCCTGATGGTTTGCAGTTATCAAATTAAAGAAATCTGTAAGATTGCCTTGAAATTTCCATTTGTACACTCCATCAATTCCAAAAATAAAAAGCTGAATCAAACTGTCACACTGTCAGGTACTTCACAGCGCAGACGCTCTCTGCTGACTTCTCCTGCTGCCACTTCTCTTTCAAGTACAGCCCGGATACAAAAACAAAAGAATTGATTCTTTCCACCAGCTTTTCTGAAAATGACCACAAGCAAGGACACCCAGACAGGATCCCTGGCACACTAAAGTGAATATTAAGTCAAATAATTGGATTTGCTTCCTAAGCCGTCGCCACCAAGGAACTGACAATGAGGGAGAGTAATGGAGGATCTCTGTATCTCTGGCCCTCAGTGGGATTAAAAGAGGAGAAATTAATTGAATTCAAATTATATGTGTGTTAATCTTACTTCGAGAAAGGCTGCAAACTTGAATGCAAAAAATCGTCCGTGAGTACTTCACAATGAAGTGTGAATTGCTCTAAATGATAATCTGCCAAGTCTAATATGGATCTAGTGATAGAAGTAGCGTTCCCTATTGATGGAAGGAGTGAAGAGAGTGTCTGAAATGTCAATCTGATCGTCAGTATGATTATCTCGTTAAAGCAAAGCTCCCTGGGATAGTCTTGGGTAAGTGAGCAGCGGGGCTTGCATAATGCCGAGAGAGATTAGTGTAGAAATTGAAACCAAAGATAGTCCTGTGTGGGTGGGTGTGAGTAACTTGCAGGGATGTGAAACTGACAGGGAATATTAGCTGCATGGTGTCACAGCAGGTAGAGCTTCATCAAGTTATGCCTTAGAGATGATTCTATGGCTATGCATACTAATGTGATAGCCACAGAGGCTGAGGGGAAAGTGCTGAGATCACCTTCAGGACACGCTTGGAAGGTTCGCTTATAGTTTTGTGGTCAGTTTTCCAGGGTAGGATTAAAAAGCCCCAAACCTGCAATCCTTGAGGAAATATATCCTAATGAACTGTGTGCCAATTCCAAACTATTAACCACAGTAGTAGCAGTTGTGTACAGGCAGAGTAGCGCTACACAAATTCCATTGGTTCATAACTCTGGGCATTGGGTGATGAATGTTGTCGCAGTTTTCATCCGTTCCACTGTTTTTTGTTTTAAAAAACGACAGATAGTACAAATAAAAAGAAATATAAAGACTAACTGTCACGCTTTCAGTGTGTTAATACTCAGTGTTGGATTATTTCTTTTGAAATCAGATTACAGATTAGTAATTAAAAATGTAACAATATCAGGGGACAAAAACTGCTGGCCGGGGGCCATTTCCGGCCATCCATTCTCTCTGGTCCATGACATGATGTCAGAAATGCAATATTATATAGTCCAAAAGATTATTATTTTTGTAATAAATAAATAAACTACCCTTTCATATACAATATAATAATGAATAATAAAATAAATAATAAATAATGTTTTTTTTTAAATATTTAGTTTGGCGCAAAAGAATGGCAGGTCAAAGGAATCCACAAATGTGTGTAAAGCGTTGATAAGAAGAGAGCAGATTTTTTTTGTTTGGTATGATGTTAGTAATAGAAATTGTGCATTCTTGTAGTACTTGAATGCAGCCATGTTCCCAAGCCAATTTGAGTTTGAGAACCCTGATCAATGTAGTCTAACTTATTATATTTAATTATTAAAAAATAATAAAATGTAAAGCTGAAAGGTGGCCACCCACGTTGACATAGTTGGCTGGTCACAGTCATGGCAGACTCAGGTTGCTAAGAGCAATGCACAGTGCACTTTGATTGACACTGACCAAGAGAACCAATCAAAAACAACACTGAAAATGTTGGCACATACTGCCTAATTAATGGAGCCTGTTCGTGGAGACGTACGAGAATGCTTCTTGTACGTCATACTACCTTCACACGCCGTTGCTGACCCACATTGTCCATAAATATGCCAAAAGAAGAAGGGATTCCTGCACAGCAAAAAAGATGCAAAGCAACAGACAGAATGTTATATTCTATAAGCTTTATACTGAAACAATATATTCAGATATAACCCTTTTATAACGCCAAGATTTTGATTTGACTGTCATTTAATTACATATTTTGTCTCAGTAACTGTAACTGATTACAATTACATTCTCCATTACATGTAACTATTTATTCCCCTACACTATTAACAATAACAATTCATCCATATCAACAACTGCACCTCCTCCACTGTTCCCCTGTCCCAAGGCGTCCC
>NW_023340246.1:1881909-1885621 GCF_004916995.1 Morone saxatilis
ACCGATTGATGTTCTTGTATTCTTCTTTTATTATATTGTACAGTGTCTTTGAGTATTCAGAAAAGTGCTTTTTAAATAAAATGTATTATTATTAAGATGTAGACCTAATGTGAGTGTTTATTTTGTTCATAACCTACGTCATACTGAACTAAAGAAAGTCACCAAACGCACCAAGAACCAAAACATCCTGTACCAACCCTTATTGTGTACAAATACACAGTATGTCCTGTATACTCATTTTCATTGTACCAACTTTCTGCTGTGAGTATCCAAGAATACAATGTACTTATCAAATGAATGTAGCTTTTACAGGATATAAGGCATTATCTGCACTGATGAACCTCAGTTAAAATCCACAGAAAGCTAATTGTTTCGTTCTCTTCCAAGATCTTTCTTATCACCATTTCCAATTTCTTTCAATGTTTTTTGCAGCGAGCAGCTTCTCGTTTTTCTTTGTGCATTGCAATGTGGGATATAAGTGTCAGCACACTCAAAACTCATGTGTTTATTATGCATACTGTTTTTTTATTAATATATCTGTTTTTGAAACAGATATATATTATATATATTGAGTTAAAAAGTCTTATACTTACATACATACTATACTTGCTTGGAATTAGTACTGTATGTAGTTTGGAAGTTGGAGACAGCTTTGAGGTCTATGATTTGTGCATCTGTGCAACCACTATTTTACCTCAGGCCAACCACGTGCACAGGTTGCTATGAGGTCAGTTTAGTCATCTGCTAATGTCTGAAAGGATTCATGGATGTCCGGCCTGTACGTGCCTACAGACACGCTGACTGCACATGTGTGGAACACATTTATGTACACAAGCACCCAGTGTAGAATGCAGAGACCTGCATGTCTACTGTCTGTCCAACTGTCCATGTCTGTTTTGTATTAATTAAATAATAAACGGTAGATTTAAAAATAGAATACAACGATAAAAATGACAATAGACAAAGAATACAATAAAATCAATTTTACAGGTATAACTATAGTATTTAATAAAAGCTATACTAAAACATAAATAAAATACATTAAGAAAGAAGGCAGAAATAACAATCAAATGTATATATAATAAGGACATAGTTAAAATAGCTGCCCCCAGTGGCTGTAATGTTCCCTACACCCCATAATATCAAATGTACAATGGAACAATATAATGACAATTTTTGCTCTTTTCCTTTAAAGTAGTGGGACAAAAAGCCAATCAAATTTATCTTGAGGATGGCGCTACAGAAAAGCTCTTGGGGTCATTAAAATGAAAAGGATCCATCCCCTTGTGAGCATGAATTTCATAGCAATTTTGCCTTTAGATTATACGGTATCTTGAGTACGGAGTTGTTCTTTTTACAAAACTGACCATCACATAGACAGAAGGATAGGAAAAATAATTCACCCTCTGGAGACCATCAGTGTCCACAGCAAATCTCTGACCATTGCTCTACAAGCTACATAATTTGTCATTGACCAAACTGATGGAACCTGATAGTGGTGCTATATGAAAAAGTCAGTGTTCATCAGAATGATTAGGAATAAGTCTCTGGAGACCATGAATATTCATACCAAATGTCAGGGCTATCTGACCAATAGCTGTTGAGATATCTAGCTCTGAACCAAACAGTCTGACAGCCAGACTGAACAACATCGCCATCTTTCGGCAAAAAATGACAGTCTGCATATTACATAACCACTTGCAAGAAAACAGCATTGTGCATAAAAAAGTTGACTTTCATAAGCCAACAGTCAGTCTGGAGCTGCATCCTGGAAGAAGGAGTCAGGGAAAGTTGAGAAGCACCATCTTCTTCCCCTAGCTCAATTCTCATTAATGTCAATTTCATAGTTCTGGTCCCGGGGCGATGCTCTCCTAAAATGTGTGTCAGGAATATAGTTGCATTCTGAATACACTTCCAGACATCAAAAGAGTTCTTAGATAAGACTGTTTTTATAAACTTTTGGCCGCGTTGCTTTGCTGAACTTTTACCCTTGTGCCCTTTCGACCTTAAACACGTGCCAACCCAGAGATGGTGTATCTTAAATAGGTATGAGATGCTTAAGATGTGACAGAAATTTACTATAAAACAACACAGTGGATGGAAATAGCACTGAAATATGAATTTGCAGATGAGGAAAAAGTTGCTTAGTAACTTTTTAAACCCATGATATGTGTCACATCAGTAGGCACATAGTATGGATTTGTCACAGAGGGAATAATTCTGCAGTGGGGAATAATTCAACAAGGGGTGAAATTCAGGTCATCAGTAGTGTGTTTGTGTGTGTAAGTGTGTGTGAGTGTCAGCCCCCACACACTCTGGTTTTGGAATGAAAAAAGTCCTCAGCTGCATTATTCTTCTACTCTCCCGCTCTGTTCTCTCGCTGCCTGTCCTTTTCCAGTCCACATTCTGACAGCAAGCCCTGCTGCGCTCTCCCTAACTTGGTTGCCATGGTCACAGTGAAGTTGTGGTTTTTGCTTGTTGCACTTTGGAGATGCCATTTATGCTGTCAGAGAGGGATAGTACTAACTTGCGGGGTGTTTTTTTTTTCCAGGCTTGGCGGGGGATGAGCTGTGTTGATGGGCGAGCCCCCTCGGAGCAGCACCCATCCAGCAGACAAAACAGATTTACACCCAGCAGACTCCAGAATCAAGCAGATTGCAGCTTTGAGGGCTTTTTAGACAAGACACGACAACCGCCTGGTAATCATTCATTTTCAATGAGAGGCGGGCGGGGTGGCACAGCACGCGAGAGCTGGCAATCTGGCAGACGAAGCAGCAAGTAGGCTCAATCCCTGGCCACCCGCCTGCACAGCCACAGCTGACTTCCATGTATGTTGAACCTTATGACTCTGTCACTTGGATGAATTTAGTGTTCTGTCAACTAGGGTTGAGAGAACACTCGGTTGAAACAAGTATGCGGTACAGATAATGCACTTTGCTCGAGCATGAGAGTAATATCCGTACTCGTAAATATAGCAATATATATCATTTTCAGGCTTAAATTAACTATTTCAGATTAATCCCGCTCACTTTCAGTTAAAGCCCATGTCCAGTGTAAGACCCATTCATTCAAACACAGATCATTTACTGGTTTTACATATACATATAGTGGCTTACTCGCTCACCCCTACCATCAACATAGCATTTGAAAAATGTTTATTCTCAGCTGCAAAGAGACATGCCATCATTTTTTAATTAACAACAAGTTTATTTATGGGGTGCTCTATAGCTCACCTGGTAGAGCTAGTTATTTTTGTAAAATAAATAATTCAAGTAGAAGTAAAAGTAGTCATCAAAATAGCTACTTTAGTTAGAGTTCAAAGGTATTTATAGAAAATAATACTTGAGTAGCGAGAAACTTTATAAGCAGAAGAAAAACGGCTGACACACTACAGTCTTTTCCATGCTTCTTTTACTGTATGTGGATATGACTGACATCATTTCAAGCACAGATGGTCTTCCTCAGGTAAAGAAGTGAACATGCAGCTGTACAGTATTAATATCAGTTAGTTATGAAATAACAAGCATCATATCATCTGCTACATATAAAATCTAATAAAAGACAATATTCCCAGTCTGCGTCTCTCAAATGTGATCACAACATTCCAGTAAGTAAAGTTCAGTGAGCCAACTCACGTTTGGAATGTTTATTAAGCAGTATAGCATATTTAGATTTTGGTCCGACCTCATTTATATAGAGATATTGGGGAGTG
>NW_023340246.1:1885721-1889897 GCF_004916995.1 Morone saxatilis
AAGAATAAATGATAATGACATTTAATCACACTCACAAGACACTTTAAGGCTACAATGATCACATAATTAAATTTTAAATAATCACCTAAATGTACTTTAAATATGTTCAATTTTACTACTGTAGGAGTTTAAAGTCATTTTAACTACTGTAAAACTTCCAATGAAAGCAGGGTCCCTAATACATGCAGGTTTACTTTAAAAGGCTGCTGTGGCTCCACGCAGGTCTGCAATAGAGGCACGGTCTGGATTTTATAGATATGATCCGGAAGTATTAAAACGCAGTCAGAGCTTCAGTGGGGTTTAACCTGTTTCAATCTCCTACACAAATATAAATATTTAAACTTCTGTCAATATGTACATAATGCACATCGTTAGATCAGTTATAGATTCTCCACAATTCAATCGCTCGCTTCATTTTACGGAAACTATAAACACTAAAGTATAACGTTAATTCATTCGGACTTACAGATAACATGGTAAACAACAGAGACGGAAAAAAAACTCTAAAGCGGGAATAAAGTCCGTACGGTGTGTGTCCGTTGGAGGCCTCCTCAAAAGGACCGCAGACAGACTTGTCAGCCATGGGGTGGACATACCAAACACTGAGCTCTTCTTCAAGAAACTGGTGGATGCACAGACCTCATTAAAACTGTTCTATATTTATCCTGGAGTCATATAAGGGGCGAGTGAAACTCATGTTGAGGTCAAATGTATGCATCGAATTGGAGTCAACCGATTTTTCTGGCCAGTACGGGATGATGATATTGTATTTGCATGAGGATATACTCAGAATGATCCCCCCTCCAACTTCTGTGACCTCCTGTCATGTAGAGATTGACAGTCATATGGTCCAAAATCTCAGAACTGTGAACTGTCTGAAAGCAAAAGAAACAGGAAAGAACTAAAGAACCTGGAAGATTAAATATACAACAAGTGATGAGTTGGAACAACATGTTATTAAACATGCAATTTACAAGTAGGACAAGTTGGAAAGAACTGTTGTGAATAAAAATAATTCAATAACAGTTGATGATATGTTGATGTTTTTTGCCATTGTTTCATGTGAGTTAACTGATACGTGTACAATAACATGGAAGGCTGGAAGGAAGAAGTGAAGACATGACAAAGGAAGGAATGAAAGGAAAGGAGGAAGGGTGGAAGGACAGAAAGATCTGAGAAAGATGAGAGGTTTTTACCAGTTTCACTACTTGTTCAATAATTTGGGATGAAGGGAGGGAGGGGGAGAGAGAGAGAGAGAGGGAGGGTTAAAGGAAGGACAGGAGGATGGAAGGAAGAAATGACAAAGGGAAGAATGGAAGGAGAGGAGGAAGAATTGAAGGAAGAAGGGGAAAATGACAAAGGGAACAATGAGAGGAGGAAGAACAGATCAAAGGAAGAATGGACTGATGAGAGGGGAGGGGAATGTTTAAAAAAATCCAGGGCCCAGTGAACCACATGCAGCATCACCTCCTTCTCTGCCTGCTACCAGGTCGCCACCAGCCCCTCCACCACAGCCATCACCACCAGCCTGGCCAGTCAAGAGGTCCTGTGCCCCCCTAGCACAAGCACCTCCCCCACAGCCACCAGCACCCCATGTACCAGCCACCTACACAGCAGCCTGCTCCGCTGTCTTGGAAGACGGTCGAAGACCTGAACACCACTCCCCCTGTCTCCTGGTTTCAACCAGCTTGGACACCAGGGCTGCAGCTCAGCTCCACCTCCACATATACACCCCTCGACCTGTTCAAACCTTTCTTCCCTATACAAACAGTACAAAACACAAACAAGCAGGCTGCTAAACAGATAGCACAGGGAAAGAAGTACAAATGGACAGACTTGGACGTAGGGGTTTAGTACATTGGGCTGCTTCCGTACATGGCCATGGTTAAACTTGACAGCATCGCAGATTACTGGAGGCAGAATCACCTTTTTTCTTTGCCACTTCCATCACAGATCATGGCACGGGACAGATACAGAACAATATCTTGTAACCTTCATCTTAGCGACCCTGATGAGGATGTCCATAATGACAAAAAAAAGGCACAGCTGACCACAACAAACTCTTCTGACTAAAACCCCTGATGAACACAATCAAGACTGCATGCAAGTCATTTTATCATCCCCACAGAGATGTGGCTCTGGATGAACGAATGGTCGCCTCCAAGGCTAAAACTGGGATGACCCAGTACATGAAGGTAAAACCCACAAAGTGGGGATTCAAGCTGTTTGTCTTGGCTGATTCGAAGAAGGGTTACACAGTGGACTTTTCAATTTACACTGGCAAAAGCAACATCCCCTCTGGACATGGCCTGTCCTATGATGTTGTGATGTCCCTGGTGCAACCAGGTTACCACATTTACATGGACAATATTTATTCCACTATGGTACTATGGTAACCGCATAAACAGCAAACAGCCCTATCCAAAACCAGTGTTTTGGTTTGTCTGTTCTGGGCTACTGTAAAAACATGGGGGACTACATCCGCTGTGTCTGTAGATGAAAACGTCTTATTCTAAGGCAGCGAAAACACAAAAAATATATATTCAGGTGATTAAACACTAATGAAAACATACCTTTAAAAATTAAACTCAATTTCTGCCAATGCCGATCGACTTAAATATAAAGTGCATAAAAATACAACTCACCATTACGCTGAATTAGTGGGAGCCCTGAGCTTGTTTCTCCGCAACAAGCCGGTCCCATCTAGGGGTAATGGAAGACAATGACACCCTAAGTGTGTTCCTTATGTCCAGTCTATTCCGTGATTTTGTTTTGGTCGCTGTCACTGCAGAAAACCCCGCTTCACAAAGATAGAATGTTGGAAAGGGAAGCAGGGTTTTCAGTGCTTTTGTGGCGATCTCAGGACGTCTCAGACGTTTGTTTTTTACTCATTTTTGCTAACTTGAGGGCTTAACTGGGGTAACATATCTAGTGACTGAGACAAGCGTCTTGACCTGTCTTAACCTGTGTCAAGAGGCACAGACGGATGTATTGGGAGAGAATCCGGTCATTTTTCAAAATAAAACATCTTTCAGACTCTGATCATCAATAAAATATTTATTTATTTATTTTTCTGTGCGGCCCGGTACCAAATGACCCACGGACTGGTACCGGTCCGCGGCTCGGTGGTTGGGGACCGCTGCCTTAAACAAACAGAACATAAAACAAATGTGTTCTTCTAAGGTGGTTTCTTAATGACAGACTTGAGTTTCTCTTGGTCTCCCAGACTAGCACAAATCTGTACGCCACGTTCTTCACACTTCATGTCAGAGCTGAAATCAGCTGTGACTGGAAGACGCTTTTTCCAAGGACATCCTGTCAGGTTTTCAGCATCTGTTGAGATGCTGTGAAACATTACATCAACATGCACATGCCGTCCATATAAGAGTGAACATCGCCGCCCTTTTTTTTGCTCCTGTGTGGAACCTAATCAGGCAGAGAATAAGGGTGATGGACAGAGACAATGGGACCACAGCACAGGCAGGATCAGTGTTCTTATTAAAGTGGCATTATAGAGTAATAAAAATATGGGTTTCTCCAGCCGTGGGAGAGTACTTTTCAGATGTGGCTAGACGTATTTTCAACAAGTTGCAGGGAGCAGGAAGACTGCCTCATATATGGAGGACACACATTTAAAATATTACTTTAACATTGTGCAAAATGCTTATTTTGCTTATCTTAAATTAGCCTTCTTTCTGATGTTGAAATGAGAAGATTGATACCACTCTCATATCTGTGTGTTAAGTACAGAGGTGGAGTCAAAACGTGTTTAGCCTAGCTTAGCATAAGGCAGTAGCAGTAGTAACAAGCCTGTCCCTATGTTGACACAATGTACCTTGTCTTGGGGTACGTATGTGCTATGTCAAACAACTGTTTGTCCAGATACCTGGCACTCGTGCAGTTATAGCACAGTTTGCCAGGTATGGTCACTGAGCACAGGTTTTTACTTTCTGTGCGAGCCACGAACCTGGTAACTCGTAAGTCCCCGTAAAACCACATATCCTCTTTTTTTTCTGCTTATACAACTACAAGTTATACATTAAAATTGACTTATCTATATACAGGTAAAATAAATTAGATACATGGTTTTAGTGGGTGTAGATCCCGGGGTGGACGGGGACCCCCCCCCATTTTCTGAAAAACATGAATTGTCCCCCCAATAAAAATACCCTAAAT
>NW_023340246.1:1889997-1890772 GCF_004916995.1 Morone saxatilis
ATAACCACCTGAATATAAGAATCATTGTGTTTTTGTTACCTTAGAATGAGCTGTTTTTATCTACAGATACCACAGGTCGCCTTCCATAAAGTCTACCATGTTGAGGATTAGAATCAAAGAACCTGGAAAACCAATATGATCACTGTTCATTCAATACTTTTAGCTAATGTAACCATTTCAACTATTTATTCAATAACTTAAGCTAACATTCCTACCATAAAGCTATTTAAAGGCAGGGTCCAATTAGAGGCTTGTCCCCTGATGTGGCTCTCAATTAGAGACCTGGTCTGGATTTTAGAGTTTAGTTCTTTGCATGTATAATATCATAGCCAGCCTGAGCAAGCTCTAAGCTGCTTAGATTGCCTACACAAATATAAATGTTTAAACATTTGTCAATATGGACATGCTACACATCATTAGATCAGTTACATTCTCCACAGTTCCATCAATTGGTTAATTTTACAAAAATGATGAGCATCAAAGTATTAAATGATCAAATTAATGATTTGTAATTGATATGTTATGGATAGAAGTAATATTCACACTGGTTTAAATAAACAATCTGATAGTATTTTCACCTTTGCTGAGCAAGAGTTTTGAGCAAAAGGAATTAAAGGCCTGTCCCATATAGGGGCCTAGAGTGCAGTGGTTGAAGCAGATAAAAGCCCCGTCTATTCATTGAAGTTTTACGGTATTTTAACTATTACTATTTCAACTGTTTATTCATTCTGTTTAGCAAACTATTACTTTTAGTTATCTACTCATTCATCACCTG
>NW_023340246.1:1890783-1901562 GCF_004916995.1 Morone saxatilis
CTGCTGAAAACCTAGCCACAACTTTCCTTAGCAGGAAACTCCTGAATCTTGTGGGACTCAAATTCGTATAAACTTGTACAGAAGGAAATCGTTTGAGGTGCTAAAGTTAGTGATTTCCCTTGAACGACTAATTTATTAAACCAACCTTTTGTTAACCTGGTGTTATTTAGGCAGTATAAACATAGAGCTTCTCTAAATAATGAGAGAGGTTGATCAGTTGTCTAAGATAAGAGTGAATTGATCCTGGAGGGGAAGATCAATTGTTACAGCGGCACAGGGAACAGATGAAAAGAAGTAGATCCAGATCGCTTTCAGCTTTAATTCCAAACTATCATCAGCAGAAGGAAACAGAGGTGTTAAAATCAACAGATAAGCTTTAGTGTACATAGCTTGTGCTCTCAAATTTGTTAAGCTGATGAGCATGTTTGAGAGGTACCAGAATACAATATAAGTACTGTATAGGCTAAAATTCAACAATTTCTGGAAATTATATGCTATAATCCTGAAAAAATGTAACTGATGCTGTCTGTATTAAACAAGCCTTACAAACTAACACTGATGAGAGGAATTTGAACTATTGTAGCAGCCTGCAGCAGTATTCGCAATTGGTATTGTTTGCACCCTCCTCAGTCAGTCATTCAACAGTTCAAACCCCCCCATACAGTCGTAGTACAACAGTACAAGTACAACACCTGTCATCCCCCGTACACACTCATTAACAGCTCAGCTGATGTCATGATGATAAGCAATCTGGGAGCACACCAGGTGTATACAAACTGTTAATTTTAGCATCTCTGTTGCCTCCTCTTGCTAATGGTTTTGCACCCAAAAAAAAAGACAGAACTGATCTACTATCATTATGCCAGTATCCCTGCTTCTGTCTTTTATGTTCAAATTAAACTATTACCCATTTCTGAAGCTTCTACTGTGTGGTCTGTGTTGACAGGGCAGCTCAATACCTTGTTAGGGAGCAAGGCAGCTAAGAAGCTGATGTATAAAACTAAAAAACTACTACGAAAACCGTAAAAAAGTAAAACATTTTATTCCATACAGGGACCTTTGGCACATATCACCTTTCGGTTTCCATTTGCTGTGTATGCAATGTATTCAAGCAAAAGTGCATAAAAATTAATATTTGTGAAGCGGATACACAACTTAGGTATTGGTCTTGTTGGTCAAAGGTGAAGTACGAAAACACACTGAACTCTTTGATGCATTAATGACCTATGAGATTTGTTCTAATTCGGGGATACAGTCAACAAACCTAGTCCCAAATGCTCCAGCTTGTGTGACATGTACTTTATATCAATGACGGATGACAACCAAAATGCTAACCTCTGGTAATTACCACATGGTCAGATGCTATATCCAAATTTGGCAACATGTTCTCACTCCCAAATTGTGAAATACTGCCTCTTGGTCAGTGGCCCTCTGCTGTAGGTACCCTTTTCTGAACATGCAAGGCTCTGCAGTCAATGTAGCAAGAATAAATATGCAACATTTGATTATACTATAAAAATGTAGAATTGAAGCTTGAGGTGTTAATGCTGTGAAGCAGTCGCAGTCTGGTTTACTATTGGATTAGAAAATAATTGTAAGTTACATTACAAACCTCACGTAACTTAAGTACATGAATAAAAGTAATTTACATGACATAGCTGACGTAACTAAAGTATGTTATGTAAGTTAATTTACTTGTGTAAGTTAACTTACTTGTGTTAACCTTTGGGTTTCACACAGCACACAAACAGCGGCCTCCTGGGTGAAAGTCCAACATTTGTTTGGGTCTTCCATCCACCCCATGACCTTCATATGCAGACTCCCGATTTCGACAGCAGGCACATCCACAAATGATGCTAGAGGGATTCCTACAGCACCATGTTTTGAAGCAAAGGGCTACTGATTAAGCAGCAGTATTTGGGAGTGAGACAGAGTTTGACTTTGTGAGTTCATGTGCACCACTCAACAAGTAACCAGCACCTAATGGAATGTTTATACTGAGAACCACAAAGGATACACTTGTGTGGCCTGCAAAAGAAGTCTGCATTCGGATACCCATGGTGCATTGACCCTTGGAATGTGAATTTCAAAGGAAGTGGGCCCTGAATTGGAACAGAGCTATCCCCTCAATTCCTGGTTTCAAAGGTGGGACTTTCTAGTGAGTATATCCTCTCAGAATACAATATGATAATGTGGATTTTTGTGTTATTTTGGCAAGTAGTAAACACATTACTGATGTATAATTTTAATGCAATGTGAGGCATCAAGAGACTTGCTTAGGACAATTAAAAGTTTGAAAATGTGGATTACTGATGGCAGGGAGTGGACTTGGGCCATCTCTAAATCCTGGCTGTAAACAAGTTTTTTTCATTTGCATTTCTTTAGTTTTGTTTGTCTATGTTGTATTTTCTTGTTTCTAGTTGTTGAGAACAGCTTTCAGTGCTGTTCTTTGCTCTTTTTTCAATGAAGACATTTTCAGAAACAGTTCTGATAGAACTGATGCTAGCAGCATTGTTTTTAAGCAGTCACTTTTCTTAGGTGCCAGCAGTTCTTCAAAGGACGCTGATCAGTTCGAACCACTGTTGTTGGTGCATTGCTTGAAGGCTGGCAAGATGGATTCACATGTGATTTTCTGATCTTGCCAGTCCAGCTGCCTCGCAAGGTTAGCCTTTCTTCTCTCTCTTTAACTTAATATTAATCATATCTTGTCCCATTTAAAACAAACAAAAGACAGTTCACATAGCTATTATTTCGATGTTGCTTGCATTGATGCGATTCATTGTGGAAAAGAGTGTTGCCTAAATGGCTTAAATCTCTCTAATATAGAACATGCAGCTGACTCTGTCTGAATAGAACCAAGAGGAATCCTTGAGAGGATGGAAAGTCAATTACGCTTTTATTTATCAGTAAATACAGCCCAGTTTATTTCTTAAGGATTTGTTGATCAACTCCTATTTAGCTCAGGCATTGTATTGATATTGAATGTGATCTAATATCCCAATGTGGTGGTCAGTAGAAGGCATGCTCCGTATTGTGTAGGTACTTTATCACCATTGATTTGCAGTAGAGTGTTTAGACATTCAGTTGTTACTGTTATTCCTGCTTTGTCCAAGCAAATGTTTCATTGTTGGCTTGCTTTCCAGTGGGCCGTATGTGCAACAGATTAATATGTACACATCATCCAGGTCCCTCACCCACAACAGTACCATGACATCTGCTGATGGAATTTGTCTCTTGCCCAGTATGACAGATCCAAGCAATCTGCAGCCCAAGGACACGGGACATAGACCTTGCCAAAGGAGGATGATAGACTCCTCCTCTTATGAACTAGGACTGAATCGGCAAATCACATCTCAGAACCTTTCTTTCCTTTTCTTTCCTTTCCATACTTTGCTTTTCCTTCAATTGCCTTCTCATTGACTGTCCATTCTTTCTTTTCCTTACAATTGCCTTGCCTTTGCTGATCATTCCTTTTCCATTCTATATCTTTCCATACCTTCCTTTTCTTTCTTTTACATACTCTACCTTTACCTGTCCTCCGCCATGCCTTTTCTTCCTCTCCTTTAAAATCCCTTTCCTTCCTTTGCCTCTTTTTCTTTCCATAAGTTTCCTTCTTACTTTAATTTCTTTCATTTCCATTCTGTAAAATACTGATAAGAGTAACAAAAAGAATGTGCATCACATCTGAATAGCTACAGATACAAGAAAGACTGTATAAACACAAAGTATCTCCCCAATACTGGGAGTTGAGGACGCCAAAAAAAAATTATATCCAACCTATAATGTGTCTTTAGAGTCTTGTGTCTAGGTGGAGCGCCACAAAAATGCAGCATGAAGCTCCAAAACCTCCCACAGAAATGTTATCCTGAATCCAAAACTTGCTCATAAGTCAGGTTTTTCAGCTGGGGTGACATCAGTATGTCAGTGAGATGCCTGAAAGCTGTTTCTTTATATGGCACCTTCAAAGAAGCGGGTATTTCTAGTCCACTGTATGAAATGATCTTTTAAGAAGCACTTGTGCGTTCCCAAACAGGAGGAAGTTTAGTAAAATTATTGCAGCCTGTGTGTGTGGACTGGTGGTCATTGTGCTGCACCCTCATTACACTTGGCAGCAGTATGTGCACCCATAACCTCTCCAGCTATAGCAGCACTTGGACAGCTGACGCATTCTCCCTATTCCCCTGTCTCAGATTGTCTGCCTCGCTCCCACTTGCTGCTTCTCTTGCCAGACACCGCCGCCGCTCTGTCTGATTCGGCAGATACGCTACACAGATTGAAATACTGTTAAATTAGCTAAGTATGCAGTAAAATGTCTCCTCTAAGCGAAGCTATGTTTGGATAAGCTGTGACCTCAACACACCTTTTTATATTGCAATCAGGGAAATTAGCCCAGGGCTAAAGGCACTCTGAAGCTTTTTTCTAAAACTCTGACCTAACTGGGGCTCGTAGCCGTGGGCCAGCAAACAATTTGCACTGCTGTCTTTTGAAGTGGGTATGAAAGGACCTAAATTTAACTTGGGTAAGAGTTCAGTCTTTCATGAAAATACACTTTGAAAGAAACACTCCAAAATGTGTTTTCCACTTGTTTGTTTCTGCACAGAAATGTGTGTCTGTTTTGCAATAGACTGACTGTTTGGCCTGAATAAATAAGTTCCACCTACGTGTGGCCACCACCACCAACCACTATAATCACTGTCAGAGAACTAGCACCACCCACTTCCACCTGGAGGAATCAGTGAGAGATTAGAAGTTTGGTGTCAACACCACTGGAAGGCAGGGGAAGTCAAAGAATCCACCTGGAGCTGCCTGGTGCCAGTATCAGGCCTCATGCTAGCTCTGCTTCTTGTACCTGCTGCATTTCTAGCCCAAAAAGAAAATGAATCAGATTTGGGTTGGCTGACCTTTCATTGACTTGAATAAACAACAATTCGTCATGTAAACCTCTGTGTTTACATGCACTCAACTAGTTTGTTACAACTTGTTTTTTTGTTTTTTTTGCAGTTCCATTGGTTCTATCTGTTTTTTTTGCTTAGAATAGGTCCAACAGGGCAACATGGGCAGTCAAATGATCATACAAGTAACCTGATCTGATTACCTGATTACCTTGACCACATTACAATATTTAATTTAATAAATGTGTCCACACACTAGGATTGGGTGATTGGACGAATATATGGGTTATCGGTCCAGTCCATTGCCGTTTGTTTGTAGAGCCAGAATATTTGATAATAATTAATAGTTAGATGGTTAGACACCAGAGTTTGTGATTGTTGGAACAGAGTGAACAAGACTAATAAAGTGTGTTTTCAGATTACTTAACAAGGTCTTAGTTTGGAAAATTTTAACATATGGCCCAACCCTACCCTACACGCCCCCTAAAATGCTTAGTTCTGAAGTCCTTATTTAGATTCAAATATTTTGGCGAGAAATGTGGCAGTAGACATATCTGACCACTCAATGATGAGTTAACAATGGGACAATCCCAGACAAACAGGGACATCTGGTCACGTATATTAGCGACATCTTTCATATTCCACACAGTCATTTGATGCATTGTTAAAGAAACATTATGTTTTCTTTGCATCTTACCTATCATTTATCTTTTTATCTTTCTACCTAAGTATTTTATTCTATTGTATTTTTTATTGTATTTTAATGTACCTGGCTGCTATGACGACCCAATTTCCCTTCGGGGATTAATAAAGTCTATCTATCTATCTATCTATCTATCTATCTATCTGCTCATCTCTTATCTATGTAAAATTTTTGGTAATCTTGTCTACGATTTGGCGCCCCATTGTAATCACCCACTGTTGGTAACATTCGGACAGCTGTGTCAACACGCCAAGGTCCACGCTCGCGTCCCGTCTGGCAGTCCTTTTATTTTTTACCAAGCCCTCTGCCAACATAAATCGCCCAGCTCTGTCCCCATAAATTACCTCTTGTCTCAGGCGCTTTTCTTTCTTCTTTTCCTCCTTCTTAGCTTCTCTTCCCAACCGTCCGCTTCACCCCTCTTTGCCTTTTGCGCCATTCAGCCTTATGCTTCCATTCAGAAGCCTTGACTGATGCCCGGTTACATTGCCTGCTCGCCCGGCTCCGGTTCTGCCATGATGCTAGCTCCGCTCTCACTTACACTGCCAGTGTAAACACCTACACTCCCCCAGTGCTCTGAGCACCCAGTATCGAGCAGTATGGCTAAACTAACTAGCTAACATCAGCTACATGTAGAGTTGAGGTGGAGCAGCCAGAGGACATCAGAGGGAAAACCAGAAAACATGAATGCACCCTCATATTGGAAATAATTGAATTTAAACTCTGACTTAAACTGAAACTATGAATTTGTATGCTTCAAACAAAGCGCCTGTCAGATCATCAAACGGTGTCTGAAACCCCCTCTCACCTCACTGTTCTGACAATTTCTCCAAAAGCAACAATCACACCCACTCAAAACAGCGATGTCCAAGTATGCAGGGGTGAGAAACGTTTCTCTCAAGCCTTCTTTTTCATTCTTCGCTGTCACTTTTAGTGTGTATGAACGAGTGCAACGCGACAGTAGGCCTCGAGTGTGGCTGTATATAGTGGTATAAACACTCCTGCCTTCAGACAAGGACGCAGTGTCTTTTATCAGTAAAACACTGAAAATAAGTATAAGCCATTCAACTCAAAGTCACGGCTAAGGGTGCACGTGGATTGTACATTAACCAGGTATTATTTGTAGTGCATATATTTATGGGATATGCTGAATTTTCCGAGTAGCCTGGTTCCTTTTGTGCCACAGTGTAACACTTTTCACATGCATTTAAGAAAACAAAAAGCATTAAAATTAACAAGCATCTTGCTTTTTGTTCAGCGATATCTTCAAAGCTAATGTTGCAGACAATCAGCAGCACAGTATCTTAAGTTCAGCAGTTTGAAGTCACAGGAGAGATGTGTTCGCCACTGCTGAGACAAACGTGTTTACTTATGGACCTCAACTTGATTACAATTCAAAGAGGCAGTCTCACAATGCTTATTCGCTGTGGAAATATGACCCAAATTTTGTCAGGGAAGCTATGCTTTGAAGTTTGAAATTAGGCTGGGGAACTTTTATTCTTCCTTTTAGAAGAAGGCGGCTTATCAAACACTTTATTTTTAATTTAATTCTTAATATCAAAGCGCTTGAAGACTCAATTAGCCCCATCTCGGGTCTTGTCACACTGCCACTTTAGACTTAGATTTAACAGAGGGTCGTAGAGAACAGAATGGTATTGGCCGTCGTTATAAACAGGCTGTTAGACTCTCATAAGATGCACAGCAGTCTGTTTCAGGAATGGAGCGTGTTTGTAAAGCATTACGGCTCTGCGAATGACATCACTGAGGATTCCCGCGCTATCAAACAGCAATATAAACCATGGAGCATCTGGTTGTTGGGTGTGTGCATAAATCCAATCTGACTCCAATGTGTTAAAGAGAGCACTCTGGTTACACTGCTGCAAACCAGCACGATGGAGAGAGCTTCACAGATGGAAGAAAGTCCTATTGTGCAATAGTTTCACATATTATATGTGCAAATGCTGAATTCAGAAATCTGTGAATTTATTCACTAAATTAAACAATCCTAGAGATTACTGTATGTGCCAAAAAAGGCATGCAAGGCAATATCACAACAATTCATGTTGTGATATCTCCAAAGATGATTTACTTTTTACACTTTTTTGCGACACCCTGTTGAAAAAGAAACTTTTTCTAAGGTTTTCTTTTTTGACTTTATTATTATGTGCAGATCTTTCCATGCACACAAACTGTTTTTATATATGCAGGCTGGGGGAGAAACAGATTACATGTGAATGAGTTATGTAATCAGGATCTACAAAAAGGTAACTGTATACCACAGTCATTGTGGTTCAGCTTTTGTACTGTATTTTTCTTGAATTGATACACACAAACTTTTGGTTTGTTTTCATGCCCCTCTGCCATAGCCTCTTACTCTCCTTACATGCCTTTGCAACACAGAGGTGGTATCTTTTCTAGATGGATGAGGATGGATTGATGATGGAAGAGTTCTGCAATGGAGTTTCACACAGGTTCATTCATGATTCATAATTATTCAAGTAATCTAGATGTTTTCTTTATGTTTAACACATTAACTTAGTAGAGTTTGGGGTCTTTCTGTGTTAACTGTTTTTAAAAAGGGTGTTAAAATGTATTAAACCAATGAAAAAGTGTTACACATTCTCAGACTTCTGCTGTGCTATGGTGATGATGAAGATCAAGTGGATCCCAGTTTCATTACTTGAGTCTTAGAAATCGAGAAACAACGTAAAACAAATATGTAGGATGGGACTAAAATAAGCTTTTTACAATGTAAAATTGTGTTTAGGCTGCATGACCAGCCCTCACAATAAGCCAACTCAGCTGCTGCCACCAAGACCACTAACACACTAAGTGAAAGGGTGTTCATTTTTGCAATAATAATAGCTTGTTTAAGTAAATGATCTTCTATGTAAAGTTCTATAAAGGTACTATAATGAAACTGTACTTAACAGGTGACTAGGTTGATTTAATTTCTTTCTTACTGTGACTTAAATTGTTGTGTGTTGCACAAAGTTGATTTTAAAATTGGTATCTAATTCCTTTACACTATCCCCAATAAAATTGAAATTGTTGAGGACAAAAGTATAATAAAGCTAAAAACTTATTTCTGTCATGGTCCTGTTGGAGAGGTTAAATGGCAGCACTTTATGACAGGGTCAACAATGTGGAACATATGGTAACTACGTACATTTACTTGATACTGTACTCCAGTACAATTTTAAGGTAACTGTACTTTACTCAAGTATTTTTATATTATGCTAATAATTGTACTGATATGCTAATTGCTGTACTGTTATGCTAATAAGTGTACTTTTCACTCCACATTTATTTGACAGCTTTAATTACTAGTTAGTAGTTACTAAGACGTACAGAGCATTTGATCAGTGTATATATGATAGATTAAAATACTGACACACTCAGTAGTCAAATTAAATATTATTATAACATTTACAGTGGCTATGTTTCTGCAATAAACAGGTTGATTTACTGTCAACTCCAATTGGATTTAAATTGTTCTGCACATTTTATTTATTTCATGTATATTTTTATTCTGGCACAAGCACACAGTATGAACGTACAGTATGTCATATAACACAGAGTTTAAATTATTCTTTTATGTCTGCCCCAAGAGAAACTGGAACACTATTCAAAACACACACACCATAAAGCCTTATGAACAGCACCAGATCATTTCCATGGCTGATCCCTGAGCAAAGTTACATTTACAACTTTTAACAAATTGCTTAAGAGATTTATTTGACAAGATTACAGTCTCTAAAATTAAAATTGTCAAGCATAAAAAAATAATGAAGCCTTATTTCTATTGTGGTCCCTGTGGGGAGAAGTGAAAGACGGATGTTCAAGTCAGGAGAGACTAAACCCAGAGAACAGTAGCAGTGAATTGAAGTGTTTTTAACATTAATTGAGCTATGACTTGTTACATAATAATGGCAGGCATATATATTGACAGTTTTCTCACATTTCTAAAAAGGGGACCAAAAAAGTTTGACCTGTTTTAAGTAGCAGTAGTTTTCATTTTGACCTTTATATTATAGAACTCTCTCGAATTTACTCCAACTGTCCTGACACAAAGCTGTGATCACTTACTCACAATTGTATACATCCACACACCCACAACACACTGCGATGATTACCTAAATACATTTCATCTTCCCTCCGTTAGGTTGTGCCCTCTCCCCCTATCAGACCAGGTTTATGTTTGTCGGCTGTACTGAGGCTCTGGAATGGGATGCTTGATTATCAGCTGCCCACACTGGGTCCAACACACTCCAACTTGTGTGGAAAATTCCATTAAAAAGCCCTAACGGAGGGGAAATCTGCCGCGGTCCACCTTTCTGCTGCTTAAAAACGATCTAATATTTAAATGGCTCAGACTAGAACATTCCTCAGCTTCGCTCTCTCAATCACACCCACACCCTCCTCTGAAAGCAGCCAAATAAACTCTTCAATAACATACCATAATCTCATAATTTCCCTATACCTTGAATGGTCATTTAAATCTGAGCTAGAAGGCAGAAATTATATGGAGAGAATCATATAATATATCCTAAAGTTTGAACAAATCTACTTACAACTTTTCTCCTGATTCTAAAAACCTAGCTCGGGGCTACTGATTAGTTTCCTCTATACTCTCATGGAAAGTGTGTGTTTCATCAGAGTGGAGCAGCCGCACTATACACCGATATAGAGGCCACTTATGGAGAGGGTATTTCAAGAAGTTCCTTAACAGCGGGTTATTAAAGCACACATGGCTGTGAGACATAGCTCACTTTGGCCAGACACAGAGGGACAGTTTTCTCATTGAGATTGTGCTTTTTAAAAAATTTACTTGCTATTAATTACACATAGGCCTGCAGTGAATATGCATATGACATATAATTAGTGTATTTCACTCCTACCAGGTCTTTGCTGGCATGATGGAGTGCTTCATACAATACAGCACCATCTGTTAAGCTTCCCTGGAAGGAATGTAATGGCTTGTAGTCTACTGCTCCCTAGAGTTTACAGGTCAGCACTGCAGCTTGTTGATATTAGGTTTCGCCGTGGGGCAGGGGCAGCACGGACGGTTCAGCCTAAGAAGGGGATTTCCAAATGTTTTCATGTCATATATAAATGACTCCTAACATCAGACAACAGCTGGTAAAGTTATTCAACTAAAAATCATGAATAAATCTGTTTTTTTTT
>NW_023340246.1:1901577-1902317 GCF_004916995.1 Morone saxatilis
AGACATATATGGGTGATGCAAGTCAATAAAATGTTAATTAATTAAATATAAATCATTAATGCTGACTTATTCAGCATATTCAGATATCATGTTTTTGGTATGCCTGGTGTGTCCACATTTACTATTAATGCTCTTATTCTTCATGAATACAAAAAAACACATAAAACACTGAATTAAAGACACATTTTAAAACGATGCATGAGGTTTGTTGCTGAATTAAAAAAGATATGGTGGCTCTGTTAAAAGCCATGATGTTGTAGCAAATTTTAAGTGATCAGGCAGTGAGTTCCAGGACTTTGCTCCTCTGACAGAAAAAGGTCTAGGGCAAAATATGTTTTACAGAAAGTGTGTTTCCTTGTTAACCAACTGACCTCCTCTGGTTGAATAACCTTGTCCTATACCTGATGATGGTCATGTAGTTTTTTTTCTCTTTGTTAAAACGACACAATGTGCTATTATATGACAGATAGACCTTGTTCAGGTGTCAATAAAAATAAAATAAAATCAATTACCAATAATAGGTCCCCTAATTTATTGTCCCATCCAAAGTCAGTAAATGGTCAGTAAATGTTATACCTATAAATGCAGATTTTTAAAGGTAACTGCAAATGTTTCAGCTTTTGAAACTGATTTAAAAGTCTCTAAATATGTTAAAAACAAATAAATAAATGAAAATAAACCGTAGGATTATGTAAATGGTAAATGTAAAAAAGTTACAAAGTGCCTAACATGGCCAAAAC
>NW_023340246.1:1902347-1911593 GCF_004916995.1 Morone saxatilis
ACAGGGCAAGAATAAAATCAGAACAATTAAAATCATATAGAAGTGAGGTAGAATAAAATAATAAAACAGATAAAACATATTAAATTAAATTAAATTAACTACACTGGGACAAATAATGATAAACAAGTAAAAATATATAAATTAAAGAATAAAATATCCACAGCTAATATATGATAAGAACAATAATACTAATAAAATATTAGACATTAAGCAGCATGCTAGAATAAATAAAAGGCTTTTTTTAAAGAGATATGTTTTAAGAAGTTATTTAAAAGCTGTCACTGATTCAGCAAGCCTCAGACCCTCAGACAGGGTCCACAGCGTTCTATTCATCTCTATTCTATTCATTGTTCTGAAATAATTAGTCATTCAGAATGATTTGTTTATTCATCGATTCAAATAAACAATACAAATAAATACAATGAAATAAACAACATTGTCTTATATGCCTTTATAATAATACTAATAGAGATGTAATGGCTGATCCAGGTTCAGTATAGAGATAGCTGAACTGCTGGTCTCCACCTCCAGTCTCCTGTCCTCTAATGTGGATTATGTAAAATCACCTGAAGGACCCAGAACCTCAGAAATTCAAAGGCATCATATTTTGAGCCATAGTAACATTTCGGTTCGCGAAAGCTCGGAGGAAGTTTGGTCCTTGTGGCTCTCTGTTGTACGTCACTGTATGTTGACGTGTGGCTACAGAGAGCTGCTGTGTCGTTAGCCAGACAGCAGAACAGCCGCTTCACCAAGTTACTGACAGCGGGCTGTTTGTGCAAACACACAAACCTTTAACAATGGCGGCCGACTGGGAGGAAATTCGACGGCTTGCCGCTGACTTCCAGCGGGCACAGTTCGCTGACACAGTGCAGAGGTAACCGCACCTTACGCTGCTAGCAGCTGCCAGCAGCAAAGCTAATGTTAGCGAACATTAAACTCTCATTTGAAAGTGACGCTGCTGGTTGGGTCCTCTCCGTTAGCAGCTGGAAACATACGTCTATAACTAGTGTGGAAACGCCACTAATGACACTTTTGTTACCCTTTCCATAGGCTGTCGGAGAGGAACTGCATTGAAATAATTTCCAAACTGGTCCAGGACAAGAAGCTGGATGTGTTGCACACGCTGGACGGGAAGGAGTACATCACTCCGGCACAAATCAGCAGAGAGATCCGAGATGAGCTCTACGTCCACGGAGGTCAGTGTAACGGCCAGTAGACCGTGGAACACCGCCTCCAGATGTGATACTGTCAGCTGCTGAGCAGGCTAAAAAAACACCTGTCTCATTCCGTAAAAGAGATATAACGTTATAGCATCCATTTACGTTCAGTGGGATTTAAAGCTGCAGTCGGTAACTTTTATTAAAATAACTGTTTGTCATATTTGCTTTCAAATCTGGTTTCTCTGAATCCTCCTGGTGCTCCTAATGGCGTTTACAAGAATCCACCAGGCCTGAACAAAAACAAGCAATCAGAGCCGAGAGAGATATAAAGACTCTTTGGGTTGGAACCCTCTGTCTCTACTGTCAGGGTATAGTGAAAGTGTCAGCAAATGTGACAACTTTTTTCAAATAAAAAGGCCCTATTGCAGCTTTAATCACTTTTCCTGAACTCACTGTAGTCAGTCTCAGTAAAACTGAATATCAGCCGTAGCATATTGAGAGTTGGACCTGATAACAGTGAATAAATCCTGTTATTCTGTTTCACAGGGAGAATCAACATTGTGGACCTCCAGCAGGTGTGTAACTATTGCTTTGAGCCTGTGTGATGGCAGCCACTAGCAAGCCGAGCACAGAATTATTCTATCTGTTAAAACTTGCTATGAATTGTATCTTGATCTTCTTTCTTTCAGATCATCAATGTGGATTGGGTCCACGTTGAAAATAGAGCAAGTGACATTGCAAAGTCTGATAAAGGGGTCCAACTTGTCCTGGGACAACTCATTGATGAGTGAGTATTAAGTTACACTTTTTGCACACCAAGCAGGGTTCCCACACATCATGGAAAACCCGGAATTTAGAGACCAGGTTTTTCAGTCATGAAAACACCTGGAAATGTATTCAAATGACCAAATATCCTGGAAATAAAGTAAAGTAAAGTTGTCTTGGAATTGTTTGTATTTAGCCCCTCACTCAGATGCCTATGTAAACCTTGGTGCGTATTAACTTTGAAACCGGTACGATGAACTGAATGACTTTTCAGCAATCAGTTTTTTTTCTCCAGCTGCAAAATTCTCATTTACATGCATACAGCATTCATTTTCTTGTTGCTGTGGTTGTTATCACAGTGAACACTTTAATTTTCTAGAAGAAGAATTTTCTGTAAAATAAAATAAATTCTACTTGGTTTGAACTGTTACTTATGGGCGGTGGTCAGCTTGTCTGAAACTGCAGCTCATATGACACGCTGTCCTGTATATTGTCAAGAAAAACTTCCTGGAAAGGTCCTGGAAAATGATTTCTTCACACTAGAGGGAATCCTGCCATGGCAGTCAGTTTGTCCATCTGTCTGTCCATAGTACAGTTTCCAGACAAACAAAAAGAAATGGTACAAAGATATTGGGGACAGCCTTGTTTAAAGAACAAAAAACTCCACCACATTCATTGATTTCCTTTAGATGACAATGGTAGGGAGGGTGTTTTTTTAGTCCATTCATTTTATATAGCAAATATTTATGTCTTACTAAAGTCATGTTTTCAGGTAATTGGCTTAGGTAAAGTACATTAAAACTAAATGGGATCTAAATATCAAGTACACTCTCTATAACCTTATGGACGTCCTGCCAAAAAGAACAGATTACATTACAGTCCCAAAAATATGACAATGATTGGCTTTCACCTAACTGCATTGTCTTCCAACGTTGATCAAAATGACCAAACATCCTGGAAAAATGTGAATGGCATTTTATCTCCTCACTCAGATCGTATGTGTAAACCTAGGTTAGAGGAAAACTGTAGTGAAAGCACTGCAGCGCTGGCTGTGGTGAGAACAGCAGAAAGCGAGCTGTCGTTGAGTGTCCCATAACTGCTGACCACCGATCTGTGATGAACCTGCATCATTAAACAAGGAGGAATAGAACTGGGAAAAGTGTTGAAATACAAGGATGTGACTGTTTGTGAGAAAGCGCTGTCCTGTATTGTCAAGAAAATGTCCTGGAAAATGATTTCTTTATAAGAGTGGGACTGTGCTGGTTGTCTTGTGTGCAGCACGTACCTGGACCGTTTGGCTGAGGAGGTGAATGACAAGCTGCAGGAGGCTGGTTTGATCAGTATTGCTGAACTGTGTAAAAACTACGACCTTCCAGGAGACTTCTTGTCCGAGGTGAGTTACACCTCACCAGGAATTATTATTGTTTGATTTAGATGATTGATTCCTCTCATCAGGCTGCAATGACCTCAGCTGCTTTTTATATGTTGTGTTTGACTTCACTGTGGATACACACATGATGTATGTTTTGTAATGTATTTCAGGAGCTGTCGAAGCGTCTCGGCAAGCTTATCCAAGGAGAGATGGACCAGTACAACAGGGGCGTCATATTCACTCCAGCTTTTGTTGCTCGTCATAAAGCCAGGATCCGAGGGCTTTTCAGCGCCATCACGAGGTAAACATTGTTAAGATGTTTCACACCGGGTTTCATTCAAGAAACTCATACAAACGCATTTGTGGCAATTTGTGATTTATGCAGGTAGCATTCATCAGGCTCAAATGTTACAATCAGTTAAATTCAGTTAAGAGTTTGGTTATACTGACTCGGAACACTCGTACGAGCAAACCTAGGATAGGAACAGGAAAATGTTTGTATTGTTTAGTGTTTTACGCTCAGTGCCCTCCTGTTTTACTTTCTTCTGTAGGCCGACACCTGTCAGCAGCATGATTGGAGCGTTTGGATTTCAGGAACATCTTCTGTACTGTAAGGAGAAAGTTATTTGTTTGACCGGTTACAGTTACCTCAGATGGTTCCACTGTGTTTTATACTGTGATGGATTTTGTTGTTGCCAGCTGTCCTGGAGGAGCTGGTGAACACTGGACGTCTTAAAGGAAGCGTGGTTGGAGGTCGGCAGGACAAAGCTGTGTACATCCCAGATATTTACGCTAAAACACAGAACACCTGGGTGGACTCTTTCCTCCAGCAGAACGGATATTTAGGTATGGGTTTGTTCATTAACCTTATTTTTATTAACAGCATATTTCTGCTACATTGCTGTTTTCTTTCTTTTTGTTTTTTTAGTACATTCTGCACTACACACAACTATACATCCATAGAGCACCAACCCCAGGACAGCTGCATCTAACATTAACATTGTTTTACTTTCTGTTTTTCTGAGCCTTCCTTGTACCTTATTATCTTAACCTTACCTTACCTTATAGTGTTATCCTGAGGGAATTCTTCTTTTTAGTCCATTTATTTTTCCCCTACCATTAATAACTGTTACCACAAAGTATAAAAAGCCCCAAAAGGTCACAGAATGCATTGCTGTTTTCCAGCAGGTCATCTTCAGACCCAGTAAAAAAAACAAACCCTGCTTATTTGTGTTGTTGCTCTCATGGACACACGCAGCTATTTGCTGCTGCTGTCAGCTATTAATGGTTGAACTTTCTAAACTTGCCATCACAGCTTGCTGTGTGACCATGGCAACCACAGAAACCACATTGAGGGAAACAATACAGGAGCTGATGTTACTGTTGTCTGAGATCCATAAATGCACCTCTTCAGCAGCAGACAACAGACAGGTCGATGTGAGCAACATCAGCTTCAGCGTTTGATTATCTGATCTGTCTGGATATATATAGCCATTGTCAATTGTCCTCCATATAGCAGGTCTGGGAGCTATAGAAACACTCTACACAGACGTTTACGAACACATTTCAAGTTACAGGATTTCCTGATGGACAGATGGCTTTACTAACCACTAAGTGCTGCAGGTACTGAGGGAACACCAGAAAATATTGTCGATATAAAGTATGATCCAAGAGTGCCCTGATAATTCACCTGGTAGACCGGCACCCCATGTACCAAGGCTGAGTCTTTGCTGCAGGGGCTATGGGTTTGAATCTTTTCTGTCAATCTTGAGCTGTTGTTTCCTATAAAGGCAAAACACTCCAAAACTATATTAAATATAACCTGCTTTCAACAAAATCAGTGAATAAAGCTGTTTTGTACAGTAATCAGTAATAGTTGTGGTGCTCACTTGCACTGGCTGCTCCCCCTTCGCAGGCTTGTGGAAGAAGAAAGTGGGCTGACAGAAGCTAAAACAGCTTGTTTCAGACAGGATGAACTGAGGGGCTTTGGCCACTATAAGATACATTTTCCTAGGCTCTCCTTTAAGCCACAACCTGTTCTATCTGGCTGTGTGATGAGATTGGCCCAGGTGGTTAGTAGCAGTCTGTAGCATATGGTGCAAGTTGTTAGTCAGACTGGAGGTAGCCTCTCATTGGACAGCTATTGTCTCCTGTTGACACTATACTGGTGCATAACATAGTAATCAATGTGTTTCCACAAACGGTTTTCAAGTCCAGGTAGCTCATTAGTTAAATCCTATTCCTGTTGGAGGAAATTTGTATAAAGTTGATAAAGTATAAACGTTTCTCAGCTGCTCCAGGTCGCCCTGCAGGGAGTCTCAAATCACAGGTTCCCTTCACAGTGAATAGCAGCCTCTATTGTTTACTCAGTATGTGTGAACGCGTCCAGTTACAGTAGCAGTGTGTGTGTGTGTGGGTGTGTGTGTGTGTGTACTGCTGAACTCTTCCTCCTGCAGAGTTCGATGCGTTGGTCAGATTGGGGATCCCTGACCCCTCCAGCTACATTAAGAAGCGCTTCAAGTCCAACAAGCTGCTGTTCCTCAGAGCAGCCTGTGTGGGTCAGGCTTTGGTGGACCAGGTGGAGGCCTCTGTGGAGGAAGCGGTCAACTCTGACACATGGACTGACATACAGGTGCTCACACAGCTCCACCCTGCAGCTCTGTCATTCCATGATTACTAGTTATTGTAAAAGGAAATGATGAATTCCTTCCATTTTTCATTCTTGCTTTCACCCTGGCTGCTTTAGCCGATTTTGCCCAGCTGCCTGTCGATGGAGGATGTTGGGATCTTGATCAACCAGGCTATGAGAAACACTAACGTCCAGTCCTCCGCCAGAGTGCTGGGAGGCACCGTGGTCGTCAGTGAGAAGTTCATCAGCAACTGCCTCTCTGTATTTGATGAGGCCATGCAGCAGAAAGCTCAGAAGGTACAGCCTCTTGTCACAAAGTTCCACAGAAAACTCCCCTGCACAGGCAGGTAATAGGATGTCCAAATGAAGTGTTAAAGACATTGAAAGAACAATGTCTGTGTTTCATATTGTGTCTTTCAGGAAGTCAAGAACAATCCAGTGTTTCTGATATCTGAAGATGATATGAAGCAAGCGTCCATGCTGACTGAGAGCTTAGCACCTTCCAAAAAGGAAAAGAGAGAAGCAGAGCGCAGAAAGAAGGCTTCAGGTTGGTTAAATCCTACCCCCGAGACCACACACTCACACATACACACAGTTTGCCTCTCCCAAACACATTTCTTGGATCAAAAGAAAAACCCCTCAGTCCACGCTGGTGCTGGTCACTGTGGATCCTCTATTTCCAGTGTTCGGACATGTGTCTGCACCTCGGTGTGAGCTGTACCAGACTAGAGCTGCAACCATTAGGCGATTAATTGATAATCCATTTATCCAGTTTTGAGTAGGAATGTGCAATAGATATTGGGGCAGGTAAATCATCAGCTGATAATGGGCAATTTTGTATTTTTGATGTATTATGTATATATAAATCATTGGTTGCTAATAATAATCTTTTGAACTCTTATGCAAAACAGTTGAAAAAAACGTTCTCTATGAAAGCCAAAGGGTGTTTGTGAAGCTTTTTGATGACAAAATAACATTAATAAATGATAAACAATACCATGAAGATTTGAAGAGTCAGAACTGTGGGTTTTTTTTGGTTGTTGTGAAGTGATTTCAGTTAGATTTGGTTAGGTGGAATATTAAAACATCCAGCTGTGGCTCAGAGGCAGAGCGCGTCGTCCACTAACCCGTAGGTTGTTGATTCGATCCCCGGCTCCTGCCAATGTGTGTGAAAGGTTGAATGTGGCATGTAGTGTAAAAGCGCTTTAAGTGGTTGGAAGAGTAGAAAGGCGCTATACAAGTACAGTCCATTTACCACCTTTGCACACTACATCTCAGCCTCTCTTACAAATAACTCACACATACTGAGTACATACATACATACATACATTCTCTGATTCCAGCTTCTCCAATGTGAATATTTTCTGCTCCTCTATGACAGTAAACTGAATATCTTTGGGCTGTGGACAAAAGACATTTTAGTACGCCAGCTTGGGCTTTGGGAAACACTGATCAACATTTTCCACCATTTTCTGATATTTTAGTTGCAAACAACTAATCAGTTAATTGCTCAATTAATGGTTCACCAGATTAATTGATCTAATTAAATATAAAATGTTACTCACAGTCCTGGACTGGATTGGATTTAGTTTTCATACATGTTTTATTGATGTGAAACAATCAATGCTGCCAGAGATGGGGAGGGAGGGAGCAAACACACACAAACTAGGGCTGCAAAGTTAGTTATTATTATTTATTATTATTCATTTAATCAAAAAATAATTTGGTCCAAAGAATGTCAGCAAATAGCAAATAAAGCTTTCCAGAGCCCATGGTTATGTTTTGTTTTGTCTCATTTTTTAAGAAAACCACTGAATATTCACATCTGGCAGCTGGAAGCCAATTTACGAAATAGTTCATTAATTTCCTATTGATGGATTAATCATTGCAGCTCTAATACACACACAGCCACATTTAAAATAGTACAGGCCATAAGAACTAATTGTATAATTAATGCAACAGTAGTCATTAAACAAGCTACTTGAGCTTAAATGAATAAATAGTTTTTAATTGGTTAAGCCTTCCATATCCTGACGCTTATCCTGATCCAGGTCCAATTAATGTAATGCGTGATATCACCAGCTATTATTGTTAGATACTGCTGGGGAATACTGGAATATATGTTTGCTGATGTGATGATGAAGCAGGTATGTTCTATGTGCTGTTAAATATAAGCCCTGTGGACAGCAGCTCTGAGTGCAGCAGCTGATTCCAGCTCACTAGAATACTGAGTAACAAACTGCAGTTTGCAGCACAAACCACAACCTTTCCAGGAATCAGTTTTATTTTTTTGTTTTTTTATTACTATTAATATTCTAGTTGAATTAACCTCCACAGTTCCCCTTCACTCAGAAATGTGTTTTTCTTTTTGTTCCTTGACTTTGTCACATTGGAGCTTCACTTTGCAGTTTTTACATTCATCTGCTGGAGGAGGAAAGTTTCTCTGTGCTCATTTTAAATCTCAGTTTAACATCTGGACACTCAAAATGAAGTAATATCTAGTTTGGAACCTATCATGCTCCAATATGCCAGTGGTTCTCAACGATTTTGGTGTCTACGACCCCCAAATTGATGCACATCAGGCCACAGAGATGTAGGCTCATGGATCCCTGTCTAATAAGACTGATTTATTCCATACGTGTCTATACTGTAGATTGGTAGATGAACAGTGAACAGTGTGAAGCACTCTTATACATTCTGTCATTGAAACTTATTTTTAATGAAATAATAGTGAAATTAAAATATTCCCCATTTTTCTGGGGACCCCCTTAAGGATCACTGGTGGTCTCCCCTTACCGGGTTGAGAACCACTGTATTATGCCAGTTACACAAGTATGACGTCGAACTTGTAAATTCATTCTGTGCTATTTTTAGTATCTTTTATTTGATAGGGATGCACAGTAATTATCGGGACAGATATAGACGATGATAGAAGATGATAGACTTAATGTTCTAATAAAGCCAAAGTATGTATTTTCTTTTTGCAAGTTTTTTTAATGAACTTTACTAAAAAATGAAAAGGAGATTTGAAGAGTCAGACATGTTATTTGTCAGTTAGATTTAGTTCAAACAGAGCTATGAAATTTAAATCCCCCATTTTTGCTCACTACATCTCAGCCTGTCATACCCTAGGTTATGAACTTCTTTTTAAAATATAAATGATCAGTTATCTTATCAGCTGAAATCCTTAGTGTGCAAACCTATCAGATACATACTCGACATGTTTGAGGCAGGATCCATCACATCTCCACCTGAAGAACAGGCACTGGTCTGAGATCAGTTATGTAGTTTGTATCATAACAGTAATAATAATAATAATA
>NW_023340246.1:1911618-1918188 GCF_004916995.1 Morone saxatilis
ATAATAGATAATAATACATTTTTATTTAAAGGCGCCTCTCTGGGCACTCGGAGGAACACGGTACAGACACATAAAAAATGAAAAAAAACAGTAAGAAACAAGACAACAGAGGGTAAGAAGAGACAGAACGTAGATAGTTAAGTTGGTGATGCAATGTTCTGAAAAGGTGAGTTTTTAGTCTTGAATTTTGAAGAGTGTTGAGAGATCCAGGTTCCTGAGGTCCGGTGGGGAGATGATTTCCAGAGTCGGGCCAGGAGCAGCTGAAAGCCCTCTGCGCGCCCATGGTGACGAGGGCGGGCGGGATGGGACAGAGATGTGACAGAGGAGGCAGATGCTGGAGGGCGGGAAGGTGTTTGTTGTGGCAATGTGGAGGAGTTCGTACTCATGTATATAGTAATTAGGGAAAGGTTATGGATGCCTTGAACGTTAAAACAGGAGGATGAAGTGCCGAATTTGCGGATTGTGACCGGGAAAGCCGTGGAGTTGGCTGCAGAACAGCGGGTGATGGTGGTGGAATGGAGGGGGTTCTGGATGGATGATTCGAGCTGCAGAAGTTCTGAACCAGTGTGGGGACAAGATGGATTCAGCACAGTAACTTGGAGATGAGAAACATAAATGCACAACGCAGTTTCCACACATGATACTGGTGAGTATTTTGATGGACTCAAGAGGCAATGTTCGTCAGGTTGTCAAGTTGTTAACTGTCTGTCTCCCAGAGGTGGCAGTGGCAGTGTGAAAGCTCAGCCGCGGCGGAGGGCAACGCCAGCAGGAGCATCCGCATCCGCGAAAACCGAGAAGACAGGCGAGGAGAAGACGACCCGGGACAGCCGACGGAGACACCTGGACCGCTTCACAGGCAACGCAGTACAGTCGGGACGGGCCCACAGAGGCGTTTTAGTCGGGTCACAGGGGGACACAGTGTCTGCGTATGAGGCACGATTTAAGGCGCTGTGCAGTGAGGCGAGTTTACGTGTAGCAAGGACGCATAAGGCTGGTTGGCTTGAAATCTGTCCCCTGGTGTTCGTTTTTGGGTCTTTCATGACCAAGACAAAGCGTAACTGTGAGCCATCCGGCCTGGAGCAAGCCTAATTGAGGCTCGCGTTGTACCTTCTGCCACGGATCGCGCAGCAAAGCGACGGAAGCCCGCCCTTTATGGCGCGCCGCCAGGGGACAGGGACGCATCGCAGCCAGTTTTAGGGAGGACGCGGTGAGTGACTGCCCCGAAGCAATCCTCTCCGAGCCTTGGCTCACGCCCGAGCCCGTGTGACTAGAGGGTAAGTAGCACAGGTTGCCGGTCCTAAAGTGGGTTTCTGCTCCGTGCGTCCACAGCTCTGAGAACAGAGCCTGCTCCGCTGTTCCAGTATGTCTCTGCAGGCCTCTGAGTAGAAGCCTATCGGGAGTGGGGTGGGGGGCGTGGCGGGACAGCCCGGCAGTGTCCGTCCACCAGCTCTCCGTCAGGGGCCAACAGAGAGAAGAGGCCGAGTGAAGAGGATCTACAGCGAGGAGATCACCAGACCTGCGTACAACAACATCCGGGCTCTGTGTGAAAAGGCACCAGCCCTCTGCGAAGATGCCCACCGCTCCCACACAAGCTGCAAAGACCGCGCAGGATCGGAGACGAGCTAGCTGGGTAGTTCCGAACTCAAACCGCTAGGAAGGTGCGGTAAAGAGCGTCGGGTCGTAGAGTGCGTAACCGTCAGAAATCCAGGCACAGAATGATGCAACGGACATGGATCAGGCAGTGACACGCGTCTTGGTGCCACGGCCAAAAGCGTGCTGGAACGATGCATATAAGAACAGGGGGCGGCGCTGCCTTAGTAAACCGAGGCCAGGTATTATGCTGTGGGGTCTGTGCATGTAAAGGGACGAAGGGCTGAAGAGAGCCGCAAGGCGCACGCCCAAGCCACGCCACAGGACTCGCCTCTCCCACCCGACAACCCCCGTGCCCCCCTCGCCCGCCCTGGCACCCTGCCCCATCGCACCCCCTGTGGGTATTCAGGCCGGGTTTCTCTCTGTTACTCATATGTCCCATCACATCATAACAGGCGAGCACCTGAGCTAGGCGTAGGTGACGAGTCCCTGTCCACTGCTAACCCCGTAGTGAAGTCTACAGCGGGGTGGGCGCAGCGTGAGCTGACCAGCTCAAAGCAGACTGGCGGCGCTCTTAGGGGGAAGGGAGGGGCCCTGAAAGAGAAGAACGCAGTGGGTCAGGACAGGGAGGCGTGAATAGAGGTGGCGTGCAGCGCAGAGTGGCCAGGGTGACGTTAATAGCAGTCGCGCTGTGAACCATAAAGCCATGTAAACCTCATTGATCAGCAGACCCGCCAAATGTAAGCGTCACTGCGAACCTGAAAATGAAGGCCACAAGTATGAGCCTCGTTAACTGGTGCAAGCATGGAGCATCGAAACGTGGGGCCGTGGGGACAAGTCTTATACAGCGCCCACCCAAGGCGAAAGGGGCAATGCAACTCTGAAGCGGGGGTCAATCAGATTCGTGCCAGGCTCAGAACGCTACGTCGCCCAAGCAGAAACCACGTTGCGTGTTGCCTGTTGGCTACGGCACGCCTGTAGGCCGCTCTGTCTCACGTGGTTTTAGACGTGCAGTAGAAGGTTCAAGTAGCAAGTTTAAACAAAGACGAAGAACTCAGGCTTTACTCGTGTACGCACTGTCGGCCCCCCTGTTGCCTGGATGCCTGTCTCGCGAGTGGTGCGCGGTAAAGGTACGGTCTGAGCCTAGCTAGGCCGTGTTCAGCCGTGTGGAATGTGGAGCAGCTACTAAGGCATTCGGTGTAGGGGTGGGGCCGTGAACTCAAGCAACCTCCAGTTACTCCACGCTCTTTGAAATTTCAATTTCAATTCAATTCAATTCAACTTATTTGTATAGGTGCCAATTCATAACAGAAGTTATCTTAGGACACTTTTCAAATAGAGCAGGTCGTAGACCTCTCTAGAACAGAAAGAGGAGAAACAAAGAGAGACAAACAGATGTCAGCAAACAACAGTACAACAACTACGATTAAATAGTACATGATCGATGACGATCATGAAAAAGACCGGATGACGATGACAGCAGCAACGATGCCGGGGACAGCGAGCAGCGACAACAGTAACTGTTAGCAATCGTAATATAATACTTAATAATAAGACTAATTACATAATCAATAACGATAATCATCAGTGATATTAGCAATGGCAGTCGTAGCAGGACCATGGCAGGAGGCTCCACCAGGATCCCTGAGAACATGCAGGACGTAAAGAGCAAGAACTGCCAGGGGGAAGAAGGTGAAGTTAGGTTAAATTCTAAATTTAACAGGGAGCCAATGCAGAGAAGCTAGAACAGGAGAGATGTGATCTCTTTTCCTAGTTCCTGTCAGTACTCGTGCTGCAGCGTTTTGAATTTTATATATATATATACAAAAACGTTCTGAATCTCTATTCTGAGGCTGTTCTGTAAATAGTTTTCTAATAAATATAGCAACTTCTGATCAACCCATATCCATGAATTAACAACTTCGGGATTAGCCCTGCCCACTTTAGATTTAAGTACCACCCACGTATACAGATCATATAGTTGGTTAAACAGATAATGGTGTACTCGCTCTGCCGTAGTATTATCCACCTGTTATCATACGTTGGCACATTGGTGATGTGATGACAACTTAGGCCAACCCTGGAAAAAACTAAGGAGACATTTTTTGTCAAATTGTGTCTACTGTTTTCAGTATCAACAGTAATCCAGTTGACGTTGATCGCTGTGTGCATAGTTACAGCACAAACAGGAGCTGCTAGTAGGCAAGGCAAATGTATTTATATAGCACATTCATACCCAAGGCAACCCAAAGTGCTTTATAGAGTTGACAAGAAAAAGGCACAAACAAAATGAGAAACCAATTATAAAAACAATAAAAGCAAACATTTTTACAGTGCTAAAGCCAGGATATCCAGTCAGTATGGTTCTCATTATCTCTGGATCCATTCATATACACATACTGAATGTGTGTTGAGAAGCTTTGGACACGGGTCATACAAACTGTTCCCAAACATGTATGCCAATGACATAACATTGATAACAGCAGTCTGGGATGTTACAATGTGCAGTCCAATAAAGTCTTAGTTGTAATCTGCTTCAGACTTTACATTGTAATTTTAAGACGTGCAACAAATACCCGGTATACTTCAGCGTTGAGATGTAAATATACTCAAGCAGAGACACTTCAGTCACATGTGCCTCTCTGTTAGGATTTTAAAATCAGTCAAACGAAAAGGAAGCTCACACAAGAGTGCCAGCATTTTTCAACAGCTCTGGCATCAAATAGTGTATTCTGAATCCTTTGGTGCCATATTCTGACTGGTTGGATTGAAGCCACTCTGTGAGAACTTGGTCTTACATTCCAGTGGACATGTGTCTCAGTGTGATCTAAGTCCACCGTTTTTACCTGACAACCAAAGACTTCACCATGTTTCTCTCACTACGGCCAACTTTGGTCTGGGACAGCCCAAAACTGCCCGCTGTTACTTAACTTGAGAGAATAATATATGGTTGCCTACCACACATAGTAACTGTGCCACAGGTCTGTAATTAAAGGGAGAACAGCTCAGCATTCAAAGCTAACGTAATGGAAACGCTTTGATCCTGCAGATGAGACCCAGGTCCACATTTCCAAGCACGTCCTGAAGACCCTGTGCACAGATGTCACCAATATCCTGGTCAACTTCCTGGCTGCTGACCTGATGATGTCTGTGGAGAATCCCAGCACCATCAGCAATGAGGTGAGACAAAAAGCTCCTGCTCTGTTTCTGCGTCCCCAGCCCATCAGCTGGAGAGGCACATTTAAATCAAGTTAATTAGGACTGTGCATCATTGTTTGAAATGCACTGTGGGACTCATTAGAGTTTGGACTTCATCATCAATGTCTGATGTGTTGCCTCAGGTCAGAGTGAAGATTTTGGGCAAACTGTCAGAGGATACCAAAGGACCTCTCATGAAGCTGCACAACTGCCTTAACGGCAAAGTAAGTTTGTTTCAAGTCAGTTACACCATCAACTGGTCACTGTAGCTCGAAGGGTAAAACTGAAACAGAGGAAACTTCTTCACTGTTTGTTCTTCAGACTATTGAAGACTTCCTGACCAACATAGAGACCTGTGCAGAGGTGTGTGGCTTCATGCTGAAGAAGGGAGACAAGAAAAGGGAGAGGTAAGTACAGTGCAGAGTTTTCATAGTGTTAATGTTGTGTGTATACGTATAGGATTATGTACAGACTGTGGCAAGAAATGTCCTGGAAAGGACAATAAGTAATCTATGTAATCTGTATGCTTTTAGTATTTATTTGTTTATTTATAGTCATAAATACAAAATGTACTTGCCACTACATGTCACACTAGAGCACCAGCATCTCAGACCAAAACAATGGGCACTAGGCCACTGTTGGGATCTTTAAATTATATATATATATATATATATATATATTAAATTTAACTTTGTAACTTTTTTCTGAGATGGTATAGGGCTGCATGATGACAGAACACTTCCTCCCTTGAAGCTTACTTCAAAATAAAATACTGCATACAGTTCAAATCCAGAAACAAATCAGTTTGATAAATGTAAGTTTTGTGTGTGTGTTGTGCAGACAGGCCCTGTTTCTGCACCGTCAGGCTCTCACTGAGCAGCTGAAGGACACGGAGGATCCAGCTCTGGTCCTGCACCTGACCAGCGTGCTGCTGTTTCAGGCCAGCACCCACTGCATGCTGCACGCTCCCGGACGCTGCGTGCCTCAGATCATCGGCACCCTCACGGGCCGAATACCCACGGTACGTCCGACTGAGTGTTAGCCACATTACTGAGGCAGTGTGGCCAGTCAGTATGTTGTTGTTATGACAGTGGCAGCGCTCACAGGTGGGACGACAGAGGGTTCATATACTGTTTGTGCTGCTGGTGAACATTAAAGGATTCAAACCAGGATTCAAAAGGATTTATTAAAGCTCAACCCTGACTGCTTAACGATCAAAGTCTTTATTGATACCACTATTGATAGTTTTCTATTCATTTGGTGGAAAGACGAGTCGACAATACATTTTTAACAGAACTGGTTTTGCTTTTATTGCCTAATTGCAATTTAATTGAATTTAAAACTTTATTAGACAATGGATGCAAGTTTGTGCATCAGTGATTGGATTTAAATGACTCTCGACTCTCTAGACTAGGGCTGAAGCTATCGATGAATTAAGTAATCAAGTATTCTATCGATTAATCAAGTAATCGGAAATTAGAGCTATAGTAACTATAGGTTAGCTTCAGGTTAGTTTCAGAATTTCCTCTAGGAATAGGACCCCAAACTTCCCTTTCCCTGGCCACATCGGCCAACTCTGACTGGGGGATCCCGAGGCGTTCCCAGGCCAGTGTGGAGATATAATCCCTCCACCTGGCTGGTGGAGCCAGCCTCCCAGCTGGACGTGCCAGAAACACCTCCATTGAGAGGCGCCCTGAAGGCATCCTCACCAGGTGCCCGAACCACCTCAACTGGCTCCTTTGTACGCAAAGGAGCAGCGGCTCCACTCCAAGTCCCTCGTAG
>NW_023340246.1:1918288-1933273 GCF_004916995.1 Morone saxatilis
ATATATCCCACCCACTTACAGGAGCCATGGTAACCAATTAATCAGTGTTATTTACTACACCTGTCAGTGCTCACAATGTTATAATGTTATGGCTGTTCATTTGGTTTGTCCATTCTGGGCTACTGTAGAATGGCGGTTAAACATGGTGAACTCCATGGAAGGCATCTGTTTATAAATTAACTGCATATTTTAAGTAAATAAAAACATGATTCTTAATTTTCCAGTTCAATTTTCACTTTCTACAGCAATTTCAGTGCAGAACAATGCCTAAAAACATTGCAACATGCATCACAATTGAAATAACTGAAAACTGCATTTTAGGCTGCAATGATATAAAAAAAAAAGTCAGTGAAATCCTGGACGGAGTGCAAAACAAATCCAGCATGGAACCAACATGGACATTCGATTCAGCTTGGATGAGACATGCTAGATGTGCTCAGAATCGTAAGACGTTCAGGATTCTACAGTTCCATGACAACTGAGCAAATTCAATCAGTCAATGATATTTTGCCAAAGGCCTGGAGAAGTAAACATTACCTTTAAATGTAAATGTCATTACTTTATTTAATTTTACAGTATATATAGCATTTAAAGCATTTTACATACATGAAATGAAATTTGTTCTCTGCATTTGACCCATCCTATATACATTACTGTATACACTAGGAGCAGGGAGCAGTTAAGGGTTAGGTGCCTTGCTCGTGCACAAGAGGTGGAACTGGCCTAACTAACCCTAACCTCTCCAGCTGTCAGTCCACACTCCATAACACTTCTGGTTGTCACAGGAGAACTTTGTGAAAGAGCAGAATCCATGAGAAAGAAGAGCTGAGAGGGACACTGATCCACAGAATGTGGGAATCCATCTTCATGATATTTATGTGAGTGAGAGAAAGTAAAGGAAAATATGTTTGTCTTCCTCTTGTGGCCATTTGTGGAACTTCACATAACTGTTACACCTTTCTCTATGTAATTCTCCTTTGTAACACTGGGGGGCACCAAACACTGAAGTAATATCACAGAGTGCTACTGATCCAGTTTTAGAGGGCCAGAAAGAGACGCTCTGTTACAGTGGTTCCAACCTTTTTATTTAAAGGTCCAGTGTGTAACATTTAGGAGGATCTGTTGGCACAAATGGAATATTATATTAAGGTCTTCAAACGGACGATTTGGGTGAATTTTGAGCAGATTATTTCCAGAAAATGATATGCAAGTTTTTACCTGATGTTGTATACAATTCTATCTGTACTATGTTTTGTTTTTAATAGTCAAACATACTTAATAGGCTTCTTTTAGAACAAATTCAGATACTTTTCTAATTTCTTTGGAGGACAATCCTCGATCAGATCTATGAATTTTGAAGTCAGATCTCCAAAGTAAAAAGGAAAAAGCTCAGAGGAAAAGAAGTGTCTTCTTTTAATTATGGAGTTAGAAGACTGATTGGGTTCCATCCTCGATCAAATCTGTGAATTTTGAAGTTGGATGTTCAAAGAGTTAGGCTCAGTGGATTTTCTGCTCCAGTGCCCACAGTGAGGACTTTAAAATGTCTGGAGAGAAGGTTCCAGTGTGAAAGGGACGCCAAGGCGCAGTGGGTTACGATCTTGGCCGTATGGCCCGAGAGGAACATCTATTCCAACTCTCATGTCCCAGAGGATCTCACAGCCTCCTTACTGCCATCTGAACCTCCCGTCCATCAGGCCTGTTTGACACGTTGACAGGATGTGTTCCAGGTGGCTGGTCTCCCACACAGCGAACAACAGGGATTCTCAGTCCCTTTGAAGTTTTGTTGGTGTTGTTAGGACATCATAGACACAACAGAAACGTGATCCGTTATAGATTAGACCAGTGCTTCCTAAGATTTTTCCTTCAGGGACCCCTTTTCTATCATTGAGTAAACTGATGATCCCTGCTCTATGACATAGTTTAGATTTTATATTATATTTAAAACTGTACAATGAACCCAACCAGTGAACTCAGTAACAGCAGGACGTTTGTGTAAAACCAGAGATTTGGTTGAACTTTGAGCAGATTATTTCCTGTTTAGGGAACTTTTTAAACAGTTCTCTGTCTGTATGATGTATTTTAATCATACAGACTTGATGGGCTTCTTCAATGACGCATTTAGTCTTTCCTTGCCTCTGATGCTGTAAAAAAATATAAATACATTTTATTTTTTGATATTGTATTGATTCTCAAAACACTAAAGCTTTCTGTGGTTAGACCCCCAACCGCTATAGCAGTGTTGTAAATGTAAACTGAGGGCTGTGATGTTGGATGTTTCAGATTGTATGCATATGGTGGGGTCTTTATACTATACTACTACAGTTTTTCTAATTATTATTATTTTTTTTTAAATCGCAATATATCGGCTTGCTTACAGTTTGTCAATATAGCACAATATGTTAAATCAGAACCCCTGACCCCTGTTTCTCTAGCGTGGGAGAAGCAGTGATTTTTAAGGTGGAACTGCTTTATTCATTGTTTTTAGTGGTTTTAATCAGCGGGTCTGTTTGTTCTGGAGAGGGAATATACCTCTGTGGATAACTGGGCTCCCGGTAGAAACCTCCTGGAACCATGAACACTGAAGGAATCCTAACCAGGAGAAGCTGACTGCAGTGACGGCAATGGTGGTGAAGACAACAACTCCCATGATCCCACACTACTTCAACTTCCTCTTTTGTTATTGTTTTGATGTGAGAGGCCCCCTAGTGGCAGCAATTACGTATTTAAAATCCCCTGATGAGAAGTGAAACTGGAGAAAAGCTGGGAACCGTGTTTAAAGCCAGAAGGAAAGGTGGGATCAGACTGATCGATTGAACGTGAGCGGGTGACTTCCTCCCATGGATTTCTGACATGTGACTGCAGCATGTGCCGTGTGGAGGCAAACACACTGTCTGCAGGCTGGCGAGGGAATATGCATGCGTGAGGTCATCATACACACAAGCACATGCTTCACATCACCATGGAAACAAGCATCTTCTCACGGAGGACGGATTCTTTTTTCCACTGAGGCCTCCGGGTTTGGCAGGGGAGAGATGTCAAATGAGGAATTTCATTCTAAAAGGAGAGATTCAAAAACAGAGCCTCCCACTCTCACAATATGATTCATACCGATACACAACCGCACCAATCCCTTTACACTATACAACAATAACACATATAGATATACACAGTGCATGCAGCGGTGGATACAGTATGGGATATTGTTTGTTTGCAGCACACAGTGAAAAATGACATTTAAAGAATTTAAAAGCAGCATTACTTTTTCATGATCAATGTCCTCATTACTCTGTTAGCACACTGTCAGCTAACAAGGGCTGCAACAAACAATTATTTTAATTATTGATCTATCTGGCTAGGATTTTTATCAATTAACTGATTAAATGCTTTGTCTACTGATCTGAATCAGGTTTACTGCCAAGTTCAAATAAAAGGAATCTGCCTTGGTGCATATCAATTCACAGAGTGAGAGAGAAGCACAAATAAAAATGAATGAAGAGTACTGCCGTCAATAAACTGTTAAAAGCTGAAAAATGCACACCAAATGTCAATAAAAACAGGAGAAAGGAAATATCGATAAGAAGTATAGATGGAAGTGTATTCAATATGAAAAATGGAAATATGTGTTGATCTATTGATGTATGATCTATTTTAAAATTCTAATTCTGCTAAATAATCCAGATTTTTACTAAATGTAACTAATCTGATTACTTATTTTTTCTGTAGCTAAAATGGATTACAGTTACCTTTTTGTGTCTTGATTACATAACTCTATAACTAAAGTTACCTGTAATCTATTACTCAACATTATTATTATTAACACCATATGGAATAATCCTATTAAGACAATGCAAAGAGACTAGTTACCTACTGCAGCTTTAAGTAAAGGATTTTATACTTTTATACTTTTCTGCACAGTTTGTCATGCCAACAGGAGAGAGCCATATTAGTGATTTATAGGTAACTAAGACTGGCCTTCCATATTAACTCACACTCACCTGTCCACGCTGTCCACTGTGGGAGCTCTCCTGGTGTGTGTTGCGGTGGAAAGGTTGTAGTCAGTTTAGTTTGTGTTCCACCACAGTGCTGGTATAAAACGGTCCTCTTGCATGGTTTTTATGATGATGAGATGTTTGCATCTTCACAACCAAAACAAGGACGTAAGCAGCGTTGCCAACTCTCGCGAGACAACCGCAGCTTCAAAAACAAGCCCAACACTAACATAGCCTCTTCAATAAGAGAGCCTGCAACATGGTACAGTGAAAAACTAAAGGAGCTTATATTAGCTTTGGTGGTTACTCTTGTATTTTAGGGTATCTGTATATAAAAAGCTGTTTATAGAGGGCAAAAATAACTCTTATTCTTTCATTTCTACTTTTTTATCTTACTTGTACATTTTTCTCTTCTATTGTTGTGTTCACTGTTTGTGTTCATACAGTTTATCAGCTGTTCTCTACTGTTGTTGTTATACATTGAATATAATATAAAATATGTCAGTCAGGGGTCGTCAGATTACTCCCTGAAGGAACAAGTTTGGGAACCACTGATTTAGGTCTAACAAAATAGAAATACTCAAATATAATATAAAGTACCAATAGCTCAAAACTGTAGTTTGGTGCACTACTTAAGTACATTTAGTTAAATCTATATTGAGTGGTGGAATTAGTTTTTTTGAGTGTGAAAATATGTTTGAATACCATATAAGGGTGTATTTGAATTGGCTCCAGTTGGAATCAGCCATTAATGACAGCAGTTAGTTCCACACTGTCCTCATTAAATGATACAGCACCGTGAAAGTGGCTCATACAGTCGATATAATCTATGTTTATCCAGTCAGTATAATTGATGTTGTTTATGTAAAACCCTAAAAGCCCCTTCTAAATGAACCTTGTTCACCATGTACTAATGGTAACAGGGACACTGGGTGACTCTGTTTCCCTTGGCACTGCATAGCAACAACATTATGTATACAAGCATTTCTAAAATACTGTGTCTGCCTGAGCAATCACAGCCCTTGTATTGATTCAGGAGCTAATAGACCATTGTTCAAGCGCTGCAATCTTACATATTCTTGACCTTTCAGCGCTGCCCCTGCAAGATCATTTGAATACTGCGTGACTGTCACTACGGGCAACAAGACGATGCCTTTCCAAACTGGAAATATATTCAAAGACATCTACATCTCATGGACACGAGCCCGCACAGAGGATTTAAGATTGTCAGAAGATTACACTCAAGGTTACCCAGAAATCCCAGCGCTTGTTCCTGTTAGGACTCTTTAGAACGGCGACGGCGTCACAAGACGGCAGGTGTGAAAGCAACAGCAACAGCAATCAGCTGCTTGTTGTGAAACATTACAGCCTCAGAAGACTGCTCTCGTACCTTGTGTTGAAGTGGTTAAATTGGCTGTGAGACGAGGGGGAAAAGAAACATGGCTGTTAGTCTCAAATTCAAACAGTGCAGAAGAGCTGTGCCAACATCAGGTACACGCTTTCATTTCAGTGTCAGGAATTCATTTTAAAGGCCTCACTACACCTTTTGTATACATGATTCTATTCTGGAAGTAATTAACACGTCATTGTAGTGCTCCAACAATATCACCTTTAAGGAAATGTACTCAAATGTAAATGTGAATGTATACGTTGAATGAAAGCTGGAACTAAATTATGCAAAGCTTTGTTTCAGTCTTGGATTTATATATAGCTTCATTATATAACTTTTGAAAGAAGAAAAAAACGATTTTCCGCTTAAAAATGAAAAGCTGAATTCATATAGTAGAAGACAGAAATGGCCATGCTTGCAGTTTTTTTAAATTCCGATATCTCACGAGTTTGTTGAGCTCATGGAGATAAGGTAGCATATGATAGATGTATATAATAAATCTGGTGCTACAGTCTGTTACACAATGTTTTAGCATGTCACAGAAGAACATTTATTTCAGTGGTTTTATTACGAGACATAACAGACATATATAGATCAACATCAGCTGTTTCCATATCAATCACATTTGTATATATAAAAAAGCTGTATATAATGTACATATAACTCTTATTCTATTTGTATTATTTTATTTTTATATCTTGTATTTTATGTTGTGTTGTATCTGGAGCTGCTGTAGCCATTGAATTTCCCCAGTGTGGGATCAATAAGGTCCATCTTATCTTACCTTCTAACACCTAAACACCAGGTGTTACATTTGAGAGTGGGTAAAAACTAGTTAGTAAGCACAAGAGGTCACAAAAGTTGGCTAAAAGTAATGGAGAAATGGTCAAAATTGCTAGAAGTAACAGATAAATTATCAAAAGAATTAGCTAAAATCAAAATTCATTTAAAAAAAACATCTAAAAATGGATAAATGGTCACAATAGCTAAAAGTAACAATTACAGTACAGTACAGTGCAGTGCAGTAATATCAAGCTTTTATTTTTGTGTTCAAAAACTTCTGTTACATCTGTTAACGTCAGTCACAGAGTCACTGTTTGTGCTGCATGAGTGATGATGGTTTGAGTTTGTTCTCTGGTTTCAGGCTTTGGGGGAATTTGTTCACGCTCCAAACCAACGATCACCGACCATGACACTAAAAAAAACAGCTGCAGAGACAGTTGCACACAGTTAGATAACCAAAAGTGCCTCTTTGACTTTATCGTATCTTAGTGAACATCACTCCATCCTCCGTCACCATGCATCCTCCTGAGACATCTGCAAGTTCCTGTTGCTTAGTAATAGTCCTCAGTGCTATGATTAAAGTGAGCTTCAAAGCTCTGGGCACGCTCATTACTCACTGCTGGCTGCATAATGAATCCCAGGGAGGAAGCTGATTAAGAACGCCGTCCTTCGTAATCACAAGTCAGGAGCAAATCAAACTCAACTCATGTTGGCGTTCATTGGAAGAATCTGTACCCTGGCCAGCTGCAGAGGGTCACAGAGGTCACCTGAGGTCTCAGCAGTCTGGTATCTGCTGGAAAACAACCTGCTGACCTTTTCTGGACGGGCGGTATTTTCCTCGTGATGCTACGAGCTGCCAGCAGCCTCATTTGCTCTGCTTTCATGTCTCACAGTCCACACAGATTAACTTCTCTTTGATGTGTCTTTTGGGCTGACATTAAAGGTGCACAGCTTTGAAAGGCATTCTATTTCGTATTAAATATTGACTTACAATCATATTCATTACACAGGCAACTGAGGATGGGCAGCTAGCTGTGCCAGCAGGTATGATATCAGACTATAGTACATATGGTACTAGAAAGATCAGGTTAGGAAATCTGATTTAGGTTCTAGAAGAAAAGATGACATTATCCATATTAAATTGCGTATTCACAGTTTGTTCTTATTTTGTTCATCATTTTTTGGATTCACCATTGTTTTATTGTTTTTGCTCTTCTCTGAGGTAAGAGAACATTTATCAGTCCACACATTCTTTGTTATTACAGGAAATTTAATTCTGTTGCACCAAAATTTAAAATGTGATCCAGTATAAACTTATACCTATATGTTTTCATTAATCACCTGAAAATAGGGATTGTTGTGTTATCTTATAATGAGAGGTTTTATCTCTTCTACCCTTGCTGAATACACATATATATATACTGAGACAATGTTGTTTTTCTTTTTCTCAGTTCACACTGAACTGAACCTAACAAAACTAACAAACAGAAGGAATGTGGTGTTTGCTAATGAAGATGCTCCTCTTGTTATTAAAATTAGAGTGTGGTTTAATATCTACAAAGAGCTTCTGGGGGTGGTAGTTACTCAAGTGGCTTTTTGTGTAAATGTCAAAGGTTTATAGGAGCATACAGGCTCATTGAGTCAAACTCAGTGCAGAGCTTAGACAGGCGGAAATCCCAGAGACAGATTCATCACAACCTGGATAATTACAGCCAGAACCATCGGCATGGATAGATACTATTAGGGGTAATTAATTAATATTTAAATCTTACTAAGTTGATTTAAATTGAAGTTAATTTAATTGTAATTTTATTTTGTGTACATGGGATCATCAGAATCATTCAAATAAAATGCAGAAATCCAGAATTTACATTTTTATATATACTGACAAATTGCACAGCCCGCCTACACCATACTGCGCCATAAAAATCTTAACACATGCATTATATACATTTATTATGTAGTACAATTATTATGTAGTATTACAATTTGATATATATGCATTCATTCTAATTGTTATCGTTCGTTATTATTTATAATATATCCACAATAATATCCACAAACTGCAAGAACGCTAATTATCACACATCAATTGCCACACAGACCCTGGGGCTTTGGGGGTCCATGGGCAGTTGCTCAATTTGCCCATCTGTGGTGTGAGACACTGCAAGCAGAAATCTGAGCTAACGTTTTCTTTACACACCAGAACTGCAAGGCTGTGAACTGACTGGAGGCTGTTGGTCAGGCGCAGCAGCTCATACAGCTCCCTGGCATTTCTATTATCAGCCGCGTTGCACAACACGCCTTCGCCTCGGCTGTGGAGCGTTGTGACTGGCAGACCTGGTCAACGCTTAGGGAAAGTCATGGTGCGGGGGAGTGATGCATGAATGCACAGCAGGCATATGTCGCCCTCGCAAAGCACTCAGCGGAGACAATGACAGGAAGTGGAGTCCCTGAGTGGAAAGAGGAGACACAGGTGGCGCACTGGGAGGAGAGTAATTAACGCAGAGCTTGCACGGAAACCTCCCAAACATCGCACCTTACATCTCAAACATATCGTATTGTGTTTGCATGCTCAGAGCGTTGCATATGCTGGTCAAACATAAATGAATCAACATTTGATTCACTCTCCTACACATATTAGTGCCTCATGTTAAAGCCGTAGCACAAGTAAGGATCATAAAGTGTATTTACATGCCTCAGTATCCCAGCTTATAGGATCAGGACTTTACCTGCATTTCTAGGTATCCGGAACAATGAGATATTAACATTCAGGTAAACACATTCAGTATTGTGGAAGATGCACCAAGAACACACATCTGCCTGTAACATGGGCCTACAAGTTATAATACTAGCTGCAAGAGGGACTTTGTCCTGACCTTTTTCAGCTCTATTACTCCTCTAAGCTTTAAAAGAAGGTCCAAACACCATGAATTAGAGGTGAAAAACATTCTATTACAGTATATGTCACTAAATATATATCATGATACAACACTTTCTGGGGATTGGCCTTCTTTTCCCAGAAGACATTGTGACATGTGAGCGGAAGCACATGTGATAATTCCAGATAGCTGCTTCAGTTCAGGGTCCTGGTGTTGTTTATGATGTCCAGACTTAATGGGACACTTTGATACACCAGAGACATTGTTCATGTTATTAGTAACACCTGTGATTTTCCTATTACAGGTCAGAATGTGTGCTGTTAAAAAGACTCATTCAAAACTATGGATGGATAAAATAGGCATAGGGTGAGAACAGGGTTGGGCAATCGGCTGATTCCATCACCTGTTTTTTTGGAGCAATATTTGGGTATTTTGCGATTTCTGTAATTCTATTTTTCTAATTTAAATATCTGCCTCCAAAGACTGAGAGCTGTGTCTCAGAGACAGACGATCAGTGACACAGTACACACACTACAGCTCTAGAGACAGAACATTTTCACAGCTAACTCTGAATAAAAAGAAAAGGTGTATGGTTGTATTTTTGTGTTGAAGAAAGTGGGTGGTGAATATTTCCTTTCTTTACATTTTATTGTTTTTTTTTGCTTATTATAAGCTAAGCTATATAACTATACAGGACACACAAAACAAAAAAAATTACATGAACAGAACTTTAATTAGTATCATTGGTAACACCTTAACTGTTACCTGGTAACAGTTTACCCTAACATTTCATGTCACAATGGCTGCTGTGAAAAAGGTCTGTTGGTTTGAATTGTGTGCAGCAGAACGAGCTCAAAAGCCTTTATAATTCATTTTCATTGGTTCTCACTTATGTTCATCCCAGCAAATAGTTTTATGTGTGCAGGTTTTTAGATTTTTGCCTCCAGCACAGTAGAATGGAGGTAAACGGAGCATTGAAAAAATATCGCCACAGAACCTGGACAAAAACAAAACAAAAAGCCTTCTACTATTGGCACAGCCAAGCCCAAAAATGACAGATTAGGCCAGTTTTGGGGTTTTTATGGCGGCAGAGATGCAGTTAAAGCATTAATGATGGCATTACAAGAGAGCGTGGGTGAATATAAGGTCAATTACAATGAGGTATTATGTAAAATAGCAACAAAGGGAGCTGTTGTTTTCTTGTAATTGCTGTTTAGTGCTGTTGTAGATATTAATTTACATGGATAGTAAACCACAGAAAAAATTTTCACTTGAAAAAGTGAAAGAAAGCTTCAATGAGAGTTTGCATGAGTGATGCAAGTTAGCAGAACAGCAGCTAGCCCTAAGGTGGACTCGTATTGACTCCCAACCCTACCAATGACCTCCAACATTGGTAGAGGATGACTGATTGATCTACAACAGGTACACAAACAAAAAAGCCATTCAAGACAGTTTACCAAGGTAAGAAATGTCTATTTCTTTATTACATTCAACAGTACAGTACACTGAAATTGCACATTTTCACCAGATATAGCAGCATTCTGACTGGCAAATGGACTAATCAATAGGCACATCCAAAACATTTAAACAGAAATACACACGTCCAAATGTGTTGTGGCCACTTTCTGACCATATTCAAATTCCATTTAAGCTGTTAATTTACATGCCTCATAAAACAAATTCTACGCAGCTAAAACACACCATCCTTTCCCCCACGACTGTTTTCAGTGGCAAGAAAAGACGTATGGTCAAGTCATATTAAAGGAAAAATTCACCTGTCTATACTTTCACACAGTATGAGCCATTCAGTGCATTCAAAGAGTTATAAAGTGTTTTAATTTGCTTTTATGGTTTCCTTCAGTTGACTACTTCACTTTAAGGTTTCTTTTATTACCCAGAATGACATTGTACCAGCCTCAGAGAAGAAGTGTGTACTGTGAGTTGAGTAGGTGGAGAGAGAGCTATAGCGTAGGAACAAGACAGCAAGTTTATTAAAGGTTGGATTCTTAGCAGGAAATGTCTTGTTGCTGCACTGCAATCTGGTCTACTGAGCAGAGCTGGGTATCGAACTGAAACACCATTTGTACTGAAAGCAATGTGTTGACAGAATCAAGTATTTAAAAGTATCAAGTATCAAGAGCTGACATCAAATATTTTGACAGTGTTAAATTTGACAGCATTTACGTAAAAATCTTCAGTTAGAACTCTGGTACTGAAAAAAGCATTATTGTGGTACTGGTCCCAAGACTCCGGTATTGTATCGACACTAGTATTGAGAGTTTTGCAACTATACCCAGCCCTACTGCGGAAGCTGCAGTTGGTGGAGATGAGTGCATCAACTGAGAATCCAATGGAGCCAGCAGATACAAACAGGACCATCTTCTGTATGATGAGCGGTTCTAAATGACCTTCTGCCGACTGAATATTACAAACAATGAAGTATGTTACTGCCCTGCTTTTAGTACAGTTGCCATGTTTTTCCCCTTTCAGTGGGAAGCAAAGGCCAAAACATTTTCCACACGGTGCGTCCAGTTGCCTTGTACCTTTTTGAGATCCCATGACCTATTGAGTGCCATAATGCAGTGGTGTCCAGCAATGCAATGCACTGGTCAATCAAATATTTGGCGCAAACTGGTAGATTATTCTCTAATAAGAACGGCGTAATTCTACTCTTTATATTGCAATCTTCAAGATGAGAAAATGATCATTGTTATAACCTTCCAGAGTACGGCTGGGTATCAAAACCTCAATACTTTTTAGTGCCGACTATATTGTGTCTGTAGCACGGTTATCAAAAACTGTCAAATACCAGAAGCTGACATCAAATGTCTGGTCACATTTGTTGTTTTTTCATTTACTTTTGATCAAAAAGTACAATGACTAGGGAGAACACATATTTGTGATAAAGTATTCTAAATTCAAAGTTAGCTTACTATTTCTGATCATTTCAACTGTATCCCATAGCCTGAACTGGGACAGGGGTTACAATCTCCCAACCATATCAACTTGGTAACACATGATTGCAGTTCTGTGTATTGGTCACACCTGAGCAAGTTCCATTATTATAGAAGGCTGTGGCATACGGTCAAAAATGTAGTGGTTTGTGTTTCAACATTTAACATTTGAAAAGTTGGGCTTCTTTTGTAAAATAAAACAAGCTTTTGTATTCATCAAGTAAGGTATCAAAAAGTACTGTTTTACCACTGGAACTCAGGTATGGTATCAGAACTAGTATCGGAAAATTTCAAACAATACCCAGCTCCTCTTCAAAGTTGTAAAATCCTGTTTAATGGTATTATAAACCACGGTGCACAGGTGTTTGGTATCTGATAAGCGTTAAAACTCAAATTGGACTTCCTGTATTGTATTTAATTTTCTCACTGGTACCTGTAGCAACACGCCCCCACCAACGCAGCCTCTGGCCTTTTGTAATGCAGTGCTGTTTCATTTCTCAACACCTGCTAAAAGAAGTATACCACCAAACAACAAAACAGGCCCAGAACTGCAAGGTACTATATGTAAAGATGTGTTTTTAACAGTGTTAAAGTGTTTGAGGATGGATTTCTCCTTTAAACCACAGAGCGATGCTCTCCACACACGTACACTGCGCTCGGCTGTATGCGCCTCTTTGTGTTGCCTGGCAGCTGAGGAAGAAACTTGAAGTACTTGGGCATCAGATCAAGGCAGGCGTCGCGGAATTTCTTGATCCGCCAGTAGTAAATGAGAGGGTTGAGGGCTGACTTGAGGTAGCACAACCACAGGACCCACGTGCTAATTTGAAAAAAGCTGTCTTTGTGGTAAAAGCCGTCGCTGAAGGTAGCTACCAGACTGTAGGCGGTAAAGGGTGCCCAGCACACTGTAAACACGGAGAAGAGGATGAGGATGGTGGTGAAGGCACGGGTCTTGAAGCTCATGTCTATGTTCATTTGGAAGGGCCTCTGCAGGCTCAGCAGGCCCAGTTTGCTGGCCTGGCTCAGACAGATGCTGTCTGGGTGGCTGTGGATGCGGATGGCGTTGTGGCGGATGGTGTTCAGGATCCCCATAAATGTGTACAGCATGACCATGAAAGGTATAAAGAAGAAGACTAGCAATAGTATCAATACATAGGCATGGTAACCAGGCTCAACGCTGTGGCCAAATACACACTGAGGGGCCCTGGGAGGGATCTGTAGGGGAGGGGAACCAACAGCCAGGGGGAAAGAGAAAATGAAAGAGAGTCCCCATGTGACCACGATGAGCACTTTGGCTCTCTGCGGGCTCAGCTTATCTTGCTTCTGGACAATAATAAGAAAACGATCTATGCTTATTATAAGCAGTATAGCCACGCCTTCCATCACAAAGAACCAAAAGAGCATGGCCGAAACTCGACAGAAAACGTCTCCGAAAATCCACTTGGTGGTCACGACAGTAACCAGAGCGAAGGGCATGTTCAGGATGGCCAGCATCATGTCTGCAAACGCCAGGCTCGCCAAGAGGATGTTGATGGCCGAGCGCATGGCAGATCTCTGGTACACCATCAGGCACACCACCACGTTTCCCAACAGAGCCAGAAGCAGGATGGCGACCATGATGAAGCAGAAGAAGACCTGCAGAGGAAGGCTGATGCCTTGCAGGCTCTTCAGGGCCTCTGCTGTCGGCGTGAGTGGCTCCGGGGTCGACTGGGAGCCAAGGGAAGCACTCGCCATGGAGGTGTTCTCCATCGACGGTCTCTTGGAAAGGTTCAGCAGCCCCGTAACGAGGCAGCAGAGACTGGCGTTAATGTCCCCTGCCTCTGGAAGGGGAACAGTAGTGGAGTGAACCATTCTTCCCCAGGGTGAACAGGCATTGTTGACGGTGAGCTCACGCTAAACATGGCACCGTAGATGCAGATATTCCCAGTTCAACGCAACATGGCGCCGTCTTCATGGCTGTGAGACCCTAAGATGTACACAAAAATTAAGTGAGTGCCAAGTAAATCAAAAAGGTCATGTCAGAGAGCATTATAAAACCAGATTAAACCAGCATCGTTTCCATCAAATTTCCCCTTGGAGTTGGATTGGCGGTGACAGTGAGCCTGTAATCCACTCAGGGTTACGCCTGCATCTCCCTAATTAATTCACACCGCTATCATCTCTCTCTGACCTACAAGCTCACCGAATGAGATAAATTATTAGTGCTGACGCTAAAAAAAATGTAAAATAAAAAAGGTATTTAGTCTTTGGATGCTAAAAACGGTTCAAAGTGGATTTGCACTGCAGCCATTTCAAGTTGATTTACATGCAAACTACTTCCCTTCCCTTAATCACAATTTGTTACTTACAGCTACAGTTCTGTGTGTACGAAAGCATGACGGATTCAATTACAGCATTATGATTAAAGATAAAATGAGCCTTGGAACAGGCAGACCTTCTGTTCATTTATATAGACGTCTCTAGATCTCATTAAAAACTGTGTGCAGCCTGAATGAGATGATGACCTAAACAAAGTTAATCCAAAATTTGAAATGTATATATTAAATACAGAGCTGGAGTCAGGACATGGTTAGCCTAGTTTAACATAAAAACCAAAAGCAGGGGTAAACAGCTCGTCTGGCTTTCTCCAAAATTAAAAAAACATAGCAACCAACTCAACATTTAAATACTTTGTAACTCATTTGTTTAAAAAGGTACAGTTAACCCCAAACATACATATTTGTCCTCTTACCTGTAGTGCTATTTATTCACCTAGGTATATTCTCTCCAATATAATAGACCCAGGTGGGACTTGGCTTGTACTGCTCAAAGCACAAAAAACCAAACATTTGAAACATTTGAAAAATGTGTTTCATGTAGGAAGGATTTCTTTCTACCGAACTACACCCACCAACCACAGCTGAACGTTAGCTATCTCAGTGGTGCTAGCTGAACTAGCTAACTTTATAGCTCAGCTACATGAAACTGCTAACAACAAGGTGTGTGGATTT
>NW_023340246.1:1933378-1937147 GCF_004916995.1 Morone saxatilis
GATGGATAAACAGCACCACAGCTAAGAAAAATCTATGTTTTTGATTTTGGGCTGAACTGTCCCTTTAATCTGTACATGAAGAGAAAACTAAAAAACGCGATTTGTCATTTTACAGAGTTGCAGACTGGAACTATTTCTTGGCAAACAACAGCCAGGTGCAGTGACAGTGTACAGCTTCCTAGAGTCTTGTCTTCACGGCGAGGTTGTCAGGTTTGATACCATCAAGGCTGTACACAGACCGAAACCTGTGCTCACTGACCATATCTGGAAAACAACACAGTATCCAGAGGCAACAACAACAGAAAAGTGCTTGGCGGATGGATACACAGCTGTTCATCAAGAAACAGTTATGCTGCGTAACTCCCACTGTAAATATAACTTGTCTTTCTTCTGGTTGATGTATGGATTAAACAAAAGAGATACACCTTCATTAGTGAGCTTTGGACAGAGCCAGGTTTGCCTAAAGTCTTCATGCTAAGCTAGGCTAACCTGGTCCTGACAACAGCGCAGTACTTACACAGATCTTCTCATTTCATCTCAGGAAGAAGGAGAACGTGTGCATTTGTCAAAATGCTACAGTATAAACCAAAGTAGAGCAGCAAACCCGCAACTGGAAAACATTTGTCTATAAAGAAATAAAAATCTCTCCTGTTTGCCTGAAATGTGATAAGAAATCCTGTTAAAGTGCTTTTCTTCCCCGCTGCCAGTAACCAACAGCCAGTGGGGGACTGGGGACAAGTCAAATACTGCAATAAAAACCCTTATCACTTGTATAAACATTGGGCACTGTTATTTCAGACTGCCTGGTATCATTTACAATGGCCGAGCAGCAAATGCCAAATAATAAATGTGCTGTAGAAAAGAGTCCATTTGTAAGTACTTAGTGGGATTAATTTTTGCACATAAATGAAGTTTTTTTTGTGCTTTTATGTCTGTGTGGGTGTAAAATCCAATCCAACTCCATTCTGTTATTCTGAGGATGGTGACATAAGCCTTTATGTAGCCGTGTTAAACACAGGTTGGGTGCTGCTTTGATACCTGGATATGTAGCCATTCAACAGATAGTGTTATCATGGCACAGGACAGACAAGAGAGGAAGAGCTGTTGTAAGGAGATAAACGGGCCAGCGGCGGTGAAGTCGGGAAAGACAGCGCTTTATTCATATGGTGATGATGAGCGCATTGTCTGCTGCTGTTACCCACTGCTTCATCACAATGAAGACCTGCTGAATGAAAGCAAAATAAGAAATTGGTCTCATCTTGGCCTACTTCCCGCTCCATTCACTTCGTGTTATGCGAGGACACGGGCCTTGCGGATCACAACACTGAGCAGACTGTGCAGCGGTCTACCTCGACAGGGACGGTAATGCCACATCTCTGCTCCTTCCTTTAGGGGCGGAGTGACCTAAAATGTTAAAATAGCCACTTCAGCCTCCGAGCAATCAAGTAAACCTGCAGTAAAAATGGATGATCGGGTACTCCACGTTCTAAAACACTGGGAATTGTTCAGATACGGTGTGTGGCAGCGTAATTATGCAACGGGGAATTGCAGAGAGTGTATACTGAGAGCTTTTCAGCCACGTCTTGTAACCTTGAGTTGATAAAGAGTACACTTTGGAGACAAAAGTGTAGTGAAAACCTGCATAGACAGTCCATGGTGGCAGGATTGAAGAGATGATGGCAATAACAGCCTGTCAGAGGGTACCGCATTTGTTTCAGGTAGTACTGGTAATGTAATGAGAGTGAAGATGTGTCTGTGAAAGAGAAATACCTCACATATTCTATTCTCATATCGTCATAAGTGCTTTCTGGATATTTACCTATGGGAGATAGTTACAGCAGATTCTAGATTAATATCTGTGGAAAGACATTCATTTCTAAAACTGAATATACTGAAGATGAAATCTGCCATAACACATTTACAGGCATGGATTAAATGTTGGACTGTAAATATACGGAAGTAAAGACATGCCATAACAAATCAAATAAAACTGAATACCTCACTGTGAGCACAAGAATGCCCCTTTTATTTCAAATTCAAACAACTGCGCCAAACTTTACAGGTATATTCTGTAAGGGGAGTCGCTTCAAAACAAAAACAGTGTGAACACGACATGGGTTGTTTATCCAGTGAAAGATGTTTATGTTGCCTTATCAGTAAACAAGTTTGTTGTTCTTTTTGATAACACAAAATTGAAAAAACAAAAGTTGCGCCAAATCACTTGAGAGGTAATTTAAGCCTTTTGGATTCAATAAAGCTGCGTATGAAGGCAAGGCTGATTACTGACTATTCCAAATGCAACTGCCTTAGCTGCTCACCAGGCATGCAGTCTGGGTCCACAGGATGTTTCTGTGTTATTATTTAGTCACTTAGTTAGAGATAGCAGGGGCTTTTAAAATATCTCAACTCCAGTAATTCTGAATTTTTGACAGGTTTTGTATAAAGTTGCATTTTTCAGTTTAATTTATTGATCATGCTGTAACAACTACAAAACAAAACAGCCATGGAACCAATTCCAGTTTTCCTTCATATGCCAGTCTAGATGTAAACTAGGTCTTACACTGTATTCATAATCTTCAGTTTAACCCTTGAAACGTTCAGATCCTGGATGGGTTATGCGAGAATTTTGCGTTAGATTCGATCTTGTTCATTTTTTAAAACCAGGACAGCCCTAATCACAACTGAATACTTGAAGTTTCATTCATTATAAATAGCACTGAATTCATAGCATTGAAATATTCGATTTTTATCTTGAATTTTATTGTCGAAATGTAATAAATCCAGTATTACTCCATTTTAAAAGGGTGCAGTAAGCAATTTTGGAGACAGTGATTGTAAAATCTCATTCCCAGGTCTTCATATATGAACACTTTCTTACTGACCTTCGATTGGCCAATTCATTGGTTTCTTGTCATGTGCTAGACTTTCTAAAGCCTGAAAACAGAGCCAAGAGGAGGTATAGAAATGTAGTTGTCTCTCAGACCACTTAAATCACATTATGCTGTAAGGCTGTTATGGAATTTTTGCCCAATGATGCCAAAAATAAACAGCCCACCATTGCCTTTAATCTGACTTTTTAGGCCCAAAAATGGCCAAATTTGACTAACTTAATGCAAATATTTTAGATTTTTTGAATAGCAAACAGTTGATTTATATTAGAGTATTGATTGTTTTTCAGAAATACTTTTAGTTCACGTTTTAAACATTGCAAAACAACTTTTTGGTGGAACATTTGAATGCTACAAATACAGTGACAGCGGTTCAACTCCACATATCAGGCATTCAGTTGCACATGTGAGCATTGCAACAACTGACGGATACATCTGTGACATGAGCTCGGAGGTGTCCTGAAAACGGACCCAATTCTTCAGAAAATCAAAGCCAAACACAATTACACCTCATTCAGGCCAACTCTGCAGCTCACTGACCGCCTTTGCAGTACGACATTGGAGCTTCTTCTTTAGAAATGATTCGCTCATTTGTAATTTAAATACAGCCTCACTGTTGCGTTGTTATGCCACCAAAATGGTTGAGACGACAAACAGTGATTCGCGGAGAGTCCGCGGAGAGTTCCACCTCTGTGGACGACGAGGGCAGCAGCGGGTGTTCGCAACGGAGAGCCCACATTTTGCTTTCATGTCGGGATTTAGCAGACATATTTAAGAGAAATAACAGTTGAATTGCGTTACTGGCGGTTTCCACTGACATTACCTGCTTCATTCTCCCATGTCGAAGCTCAGGAGCGGCTGAAGCTCAGTCCTCCAAATGG
>NW_023340246.1:1937171-1937816 GCF_004916995.1 Morone saxatilis
GCATCTCGCCGCCCAAAAAACGCGTCCTCCTCTCTCCTCCGTGTACTGGAAACACTTCTTCTAGCAGACAAGTAAGCTATGCTAATGTGCTTTATCACAATTTAACGTCAGCTGGGTCATTTGAACAAACAGGGCGACAGCTGGCGGTCCCGCTAACGCTACCTACACAACTGGAGCTCAAGTAAAATCCGCATTTGGTTCAGTCTCGCTTTGTTTCCAGAGAAGCTCGAGACAGACAGCGCTGGGCACAGTGAGGGAGCTCGTGTCTTCCGGCCGGCCTTCCCATCCTCTTCCACCGCAGACAGATGTGAGGTGTTAGCGGCCCATCCTCCAGCACCGAGCGGATCAGGCTGTGTACTGTATGTGGCCCAAATTCTCACTACACTGTTACAAACTGTACGCTCACTGCGCGCTAACCTGCGGCAAGGCAGCGACACTGAACAAACACCACTTCCGGTCTGGATTTTCAAAACAAATGCCTCTAACGAGCAGGGAGAACACATCACATTGCTGCCACTGCTTGAGGCTAAATGGGCATTTTTAAATGAACAGACACCCAGTAATAGGGGAGGATATGGAAGCCCAGTTCTGCCAATATGACAGGGAATAAAAGTCATTCTAAAACATTCTCAAAATATTGACTTA
>NW_023340246.1:1937916-1941956 GCF_004916995.1 Morone saxatilis
CAATATTGTCTTTGTTACACTTGTGCCAATAAAGCAAACTGAATTGAAAAGTGCAAAAAAAAACTACAAAAATACAAACACCAATAATAATGGAATTGAATTTCTTTCAGGGTTTAATGTCTGATGGACTCTTATGTATTGTCCTGTTTTATGTTTTACTGTTCTGTGGTTATGTTTGTGTGCAAATTAGCTGTTAGCTAACTCTGATGCAATTACTTTTAAATGTGTGCTATCGCCATAAAAGAAGTGTAGTGTAATATTCCCCATACGAATTGCATGTCTAACAGTGTAGAGAAGGCTTTAAACATTATTTAAACCATATTGTAGGGCGATACAATGACTGAAAATCTCACACTACAGTTAAATGATGTATTCAAATATAATTATATATTTTTAATTTACAGAGTCTGGTTGGTGGCTAGTTGAAATTGTCTTTGGTAGTGCAGGACCAATGACCTTAGCATTTCTAACATCCCGTCTATGGCTCTGGCGTAAATACTGAAAAAAATAGGCAACTTAATCTGTTTAAGCAAAAGCAGAATGTAATTTACGTCTCAATGCACAGAAAAACCCCAGAAAATGTACTGCACCTTAACTGTGTATGAACTGCCATGATTACACTGAGCACATTGTTTTTGGCCAAGCTTTTCTTTATATTAAGTGACTGCTTTATTTTGAAGGAAAAACAGCCCAGTTCCGGGCAGCATTGGTGCTCTCTGTGGTTCCATTGACGCAGCTTTGTATTCAGTGATAACTGACACCTACAGAAGCCAGTTGCATGGGAAAAAGTGGACTTTTTGTTGGGTACGCCCCATTTCCAGCATCGTCCAATAGAAAGAGCTAACTGCAAACAAGTGGGCATGGCTTGGTTGGAGGAAGTGCTGGTTTTGGACACGTGGGGGTGTGTGAGGTGGGTGGTAAAGAGGTCAAATGGAAGCTTGCTATTACAAAAGTAAGCTGAGTGTAATCAAAATATAACTGTTTACAGTGGTAGGGCTCTGAAATTATTGTAATATGATTTCAACACAACAGTGATAGAGCACAGGAATGTTAACATGTGGGACTTTATTGAGTAACAACCCATACAACCACATTAAATTAAGGATGCAACAGCTAAAATAACATAAAAGATCAAATAAACCTTTAAAGAAGTGTGCGTATGTGCAGTGGATGGGTTTAAGTGCCACAGGATCATTCTGATATGATAAGCTATTCCAGCACTGTCAGAGTCTACCACTGGCTGCTTCTTCAAACCATGTACATAAATGCATAAAGTCAGGACCCAGTGAAATAACAGAAGGCTCCTAAATATATATATATATATATCTTTATATAATATAAAGGAAAAAAAAGATATTTAAACTTTCTGAATGATCATGGGTTGATCATTGAGTCACCAAAGGTTCTTGTATTCCTGCTCTGTGCATTCCCCCGTGCTGTATGAGTTATGACTATCAATGCTTTTCCACCAGGCTGTTCAGTTCAAGCAAAATAAGTCACACACACAAACATTTCACCTTTGTTCCCACATAAAAGAGCCTGATGGATGCAGGCAGATATTAGCATTGTTATTTGAGTTTTCTCATCACTTAAAGATGTATCTGTCCTTTTGACCGCTTACGTTTGGTCTGTTGGACCGAGATTTTAAACTTGTCTGTGCTCTCTGTGGGACAAACGATGCAATAGATCTTTTTCAGCAGCCATTTTGACAGAAGCCATTCATTTGTTTATTTACACCTGTGTTTATCCTACTATTTCATTTCATAACGGCTGCTGTGGAAATGCTCTATGAGCCTTTTGCCCAGTAGGAAAAGTAAATAATCAAATGAATGATGGCTGAATTCCATTAAGCTGCCAGTATGGTTAATGCTGGCTCACTGTCACAAGTCAAAATGTGTGCTGTGAAAAAGGCCTAAGGCGAAACTTTCTCTGCTTCGATTTCTTCTTTATTGGCCCACAAACACACTAATACTGATATACCTGTGAGAGGCTAATATCAGCCGGGCTTATTTTTAAAACTTGTTGAGTGATTCTGTCCAAATCTTTGAATTCTACATTTTGTGCTATAAATATGCATAGCACCTGCCCTCTACTGGTCGAAACCCAGTATTGCAATTTAATTTTGCTATTGGTTGATCAGGAGGCAGGTGAGGCATGTGGTGGCAGCTTTCATCACCAACCAACCCCCCCACTCTCTGTTTCCAGTGCAGACACATAGAGTCTGACAGCAGCTGCTCACGGCTGGTTAGCTTGGTTAGCTCTGGGCCGCTAGTTTAGCTAACGTTACAACACTAGTGCTACTAAGAAACTTAAACAAACAGTCGTGAATGTGCTTCTAGTGACTGTAAAAGCTCCAGCGGGATCAGCCAGTCCATCGGCAGCTGCTCATTGCTGGTTAGCTCAGTTAGCTCTGACTAGCGGCAGCTGTATTCCTGCTACTCTAAGCGGTAGTCAGTCTGTCACTCTGTCAGTGTTACCTCCATGCCTCCATATAATTTTCTCTTTTTTTTATAATTTGCTGATAGGGAGGGAGCTAGCAGAATTTAGGGGTTTAGTTACACTTTAAGGACTGATAAACAGCATGCTGATGCTAACAGCTTCAAACTAAGAATCTTTCAAATCATTATTGCATCATACTGAAATAAATGGCTATGAATTCTAGAAAATACTGTTTTCACAGGACAGATACTATACAGTATATAGTCTGCTATACCATAAAGGCAACAGTCCAACATTTCGGTAAGAAAGCTTACTTGGAACTGGAGTCGGGATGTGGTTGGCCTAGCTTAGCATAAAGACTGGAAGCAGGGGGAAACAGCTAGCCTGGTTCTGTTCAAAGTAAAAAAAAAAAATACTGTCTCGTTTAATCTGTATACAAAAAAATCTTTTAAAATCATAATTTGTTGTTTGAGAGGAAGTTATGTGCTTGAACTATTTCTTCCTTGCAGTCTTTATGCTAAGCTAGGCTAACCTCAGCCTGGATCCAGCTCCGTGCTTAACGCACAGACAGAAGACTAGTATCAATCTTCTCATCTCACTCTCAGAAGGAAAAGCTAATAAGTGTGTTCCACAAAATGTTGAACTTTTCCTTTAAACCAGGGTTTCTCAACTCTTTTTGGACCTTTGGCCCCATTGCAAGAAACCACAAATCTCATGAGAATTTGAGTATGAATATGTTTGTCTTCTATTACATATCATAGAGGAATCTTCAGATGGATTATAAAGAATCCATTCCTAAGATTACGTATTTATTCATTGTATTATTTTAATTTCTTAGTTTGTTTCACAAATATTAGACATATCCCATAATTCCATCTACATATCAAACAACCCCATGTAAGGTCCAAATCCCAGGCTTGAGAAACTCTGCCTTATCAGTCCCAATCTGATGACTCTCCCAATGTGTTTTATTATTGACATACATAAATAAATCAGGTAACATCCTATTGTTTACCATTCACAAACAATCCAGTCCTAAGAAGCATTTATCCGCTTGGCATTTTCAGTCTTGGGTGGTATGATTTTGACCTCGAAGGGGATGAAGAACTCCAGAAGAGCTTTTGTGTCTTTCAAGTCCAGAGAATAATCCTGAGCGATCTTTTCCGGCGTCCACGTCTGAGGCTGTTGCCGGTGGCTGCCCAGGGCCTTCAGAGCCTCTGCGATGGTCAGTTTGCCTTTAGGGACGTCTGTGAGCTCCACCATACCATATGGGGCCACTGGTAAACTGAACTTCAATGGCCGCCGCTCTGCTTCATTACCTACAGTCACGTCCTTCGATGCCTGTGGGAAGATTAAGAGGAAGGAAATGAGACTTAGAACACACTTTAAATTCACTATAGATATTTGTGGTTTTTCTCTAGTAACGCCATCAGACCAGGTTTAAAGCTGCACTAATCCTATACGTATGTATGATTGCGAAAAATAAATATAAATATATAATAAACATAATACAGACAGAGGATTGTCCAGAACAACTGATAACTGTAAAATGTGAACTGCAGGAAGGTTGATATTTGTATACAGTTATCTGTCTGTATTAT
>NW_023340246.1:1942056-1944191 GCF_004916995.1 Morone saxatilis
CACACACACACACACAGGGAGTGTCCCAGGCTGACCTCTGCTGCTGCTGCTGGGTCTGTGGACTCCACATACACCGACCTGAGGAGGGCCAGCAGGGGGTCGTTCTTCTGGTTCACAGTCTCCGCTGCTGAAACACACAACAGGCTGGTCAACAGGGAAACGGTGTCCGAGGTTTCACTGCCAGCTTCATTCATACAGCCTGACTTGACCCCCAGCACAGTTACACAAGTGCGGACACTCACCTTCAGAGCCGCCGGCGGAGGGCGGGGGGGCGGCCGCGTGTCGGGGTGCCGGCAGCGGCTTCTCCTTGGAGATTTCTCGGTGTACCCGGTTCTCTAGGTTGAAATTTCTGAACATACGCGCAACCCGTGCCCCCATGTTGGAGAAGTTACTGAACACCGCTATCAATAAAGTTTATTCAAAGTGTCGACGGCGAGAGAGAAGGCTCAGTGAAAAAACGAACGCAGGAAGTGACAGCGACACCACGCGACTAGAAGATGTCATTGTTCCTCGTTTCTTTATTTTCAAAGTACACAAGAAATACATCTATATGTTTTTTTATAGAAACACAGGGCAAATAAAAACATGAACAGAAAAAATGCTAATTAAAATAGTCATAAATCTCCAAAAATTGGAATTATGAGGAAAATAGTCATGAGAATCATCATTTTGAGTCAAGAATGCCAAAAACGTATTATTATAAAAATGACTTACTGCATGCAGCTCTAAACATTTAGAATGTGAGAATGAGAAATGCTTAATAATTTCAGTTCCGTTGTGTGTGATTTAAAAGTGTGATCTTTTAAAATTGAATTGATAGTGGTAAACTGCGATATAAAAAATGTAATTGGGAAGTATTTCATTCATTAGTTTGAAAGGAAATCATATGTGTGATCTAATAGATGAATCTCAAGTGTGAAGCATACAGTTCATCCCCGCAGGCTACTGTTTAAAACATGATGAGCAGTTGCACGGCCAGCAGGTGGCAGCATTTCCTCTCCTAACACATTCAGAAAGGCCTCATCAATAAAGAATGGCTGGCCTCTCTGTGAGCTTCATCTTTTATCAGTGCTGTTTCCGTCTGTTTGTCACAATGAGCTTCCATTTTGTTAGCAAATGAGCCACATCCATCCATCCCCAAGTGTTCTGACCAGGCCTACAGCAGAGGTCACTTTCTGTATAAGGGGAGCCATATGGAGCACATCTGGAAGCCATTATCTGCTCAATCACAACAAAACATCCCACAGCATTTTTGCGAGGAGAGGGGTGGAAAGATATTCTTCTTATTTCACTCACATTACTGCTGTACGACGGCTGAGTTTGGAGCCGATGAAAGTCACAAAGTCAACAACAGGCCAGAGGTTCTCAGCCAATGATGCTTCTCAGTTACATCAGAGCTCCGTCTGCACACAGGAACAAACTGAGCAACCAAACTAAACAGTGGCAGACAGAAATGTGAAAAAAAGGAAAGAAAAACACCAAAGCGCTGTGAAAATGAATTTATTCCACTGGTGATAAAATACACTGATCCCTGATTGGTTCTTTGCATGGGAGTGTTTTTGATTACTGTTTATCATTTCAATCTGATGTTATTTACTGCGCGGAGAAACACTTAAAGAAGACGGCTCTGAGGCACGTTGATGCATGTGAGGCTGGGAGGGCGAGGTGGAGTCCGGTGTCTAGACTGTGTTGACTTGCGGAATTACAACAGATGTGCATCAACATTGTCATTAAATAAACAGAAACCCTTCCACTGTTCAGGAGTGCATCACTGCTTAGGCGGCCTTAGGGAATTACTCCAGACAATCTGTTTGTCTGCAGATTTTGTACATTTAGACAATGTATTCTTTATAAAGCAGTGCGGATTCCACCAGTGAATTGTTTAAGTGTTTGACAAACATAGTTGAGGGTATGTTTATGGATGATGAAACAGTACTTCAAAGCCAGTATGACTACATGACTGCTGAGCTGTCCTTCATAACCATATTAGCTCATAGCTTCCTTGAGGAATGGTATAATGGTGGCCAGGAGAGCTCAGCACACTGCAAAGGATACATCTGGTGAGATTCAGCAACCGACAATGAATGTAGTCTTCTGTCAACATTTGCGTACAGCAGGTCCAAGGTCTTATTGTC
>NW_023340246.1:1944238-1965769 GCF_004916995.1 Morone saxatilis
AAGTCCCCTGTGATGATGATGATGAAAAACACAGTGAAAACACACTAAAACTATAACAATGATAGGAGCTGCCGTTGTCGCCGGCGCCATTCCAGAAGACCCTGATGGAATGGTAATAATAGTTCTTGGTTCTAGACTCACAAAGTGTGGGTGCCATGCTGGACCCAGGTTCCCTGGCCTAAAGCCCGCTCTTTGGCTGTCGAAATACAACTGGTTTGAGATTAGTCACTGGCTCCGAACTGGCCCAAAGGGCGCATGTGAGTATCAAAGCCTGATGTTCCTCTGTGCCATAGAGCTCCACCAAAAACACATCAGTGAGCCACACTAACTGTGTTTCCATCCAAATGTATAGAACATCTTATCTGAATTTTGTGTAAATCTGCAAAATCTCATATAAATCTGCAAAAGAAAATGCAAATCATTACCACTGCGGTTATTAGGAGCAGAAACAGTTCATCAGTTACGTGTTCGTTATGTCAGAAGACATTTTTTTCCAGCTACCATTAAGAGTATTTTATAATCCCTTCAAGCGAGTGTAAAAACATTATTGTGGAACTGTTTAGAATTTTGTTGTTTTCCACCAACCGTTCCTGTTGAGATCCATTCAAATGCACATCAAAATACATGCTGATGGAAACACCACTACTGTGCTATTGGGGGACAAATTCCTTTATTACCATGAACACACAACTGTAGTTTATTTTGACTCAGTGCCACATACACCATCGGGCTGCCCCACATACTCACTAGAGGAACAAACAAGTCTTTATCTGCTGCTGAAAATATTTCCAGACAAATGTACTGTTACCTCCTGTTTGAGTTAACTTTGATAAAAACTACAGTGACCAGCTGTTTTAGGAAATGACTGAGCCTTTTCCAGTCATACTGAAGATTCACCTGGGGCGGAGAGAAAAGGCAGGGAGAAGCATTGAGAGGGACTAACACGTTGTTGGTCTAGGTCTTATGAGCTTTGTTGACAAAAAGAAAAATAAAGAACGTTGATGTTATCCTTGAATTGAAGAAAAGATCTTCACTTTGACAACACGCCGCATTTATAAATAAATGCGGCAAATAAATAAAGCAAGAGAAATGTGCTGGAAATGTAAGCATATTAAGAAACATCAGCTGCAACAGAACTACGTTGCACCACAATAAGAGCACTGATGCGTTCATTTCACCAGTTTCCAACTTGTAAACAGAATTCTTATGACTTTTCTGAAATCTCTGATGAATCCGACGTGCTGCTTCAGAATACGATACCTTCATAGCAAACATGGCTGTCTTACATCCACCTAAAATGTAATATATATGGTGTTTTATTGTGCACAGTATGTTTAACCACCATAACCCACTCTGCAGTTATACAAATGTTGAGTTGTATGATGTGAACACTTGCACATTAACATGGGAACCTTTGCCACCTCTACCATCCACCCCATATGACACGCAGCGACATTAAAACTGATGAGCATGTTAGTACATATAGAAAAGGCTAGTGCTAGCTGCTTTTTGTAGCAGACATTTGGACAAGTGTAATAACATTAACAGTGGCTCTGTTCTCTTCGAGCCAACGTGAACGATACCAGGATCGACACTGAAGCAGCTGAATGGAATTCAGCCATCATTCATTCATTATTTACACCTCTGCTTTTCCTGCTGTAACATGTCAAAACGCCCTTTGAGAAAAGGTCTATGGCCGAGCTGTTTGATGGTGTCCACGTGAGGAGTTATGAGCAGCCGCTAACAAATACAACACTAAACACTTCTGCTTGCTGTTGTTTGTTTTTAAATAATGTATTATATATGTATATATATATATTTTTTTTTTTATTTATATACTGCTTATACATGCTAAATATGTGTGTTACCTAAATGCTAAATGTTCTTTAGCCAAAGCTGCAGTGCATTGAGTTGTCTTGGCCATACGTTTTTGAGTTCACACATTCACTTGACACAACACACAATGGATACACACCTATGCACGTAGTAATTTTATTTACAAATGGTAAAAAAAGAGACCATAAAAATATATCTTGCTTTCACATATATACATTTAAATGTATTTCTATGAACTGTGAGGACAGAATCAATCTCAAGTACAGATGAGGCAACTGTATTATAATAGTGGCTAACCTTGAGATCTTTGATACAAGGCAGGACCTCTGAACACTACAAAGGACAAACTTCACACAGACTCGGTTCTAAAGCTCCACAGAAGCTTATTACATCAGAGGTGGTCTGGTTTTCATCTTGGCAATTCATCAATTCCTATTTGGAATCAGTTGTTTTTCCTGAACACCCATTAGGTAGATCTTATGTGTATTAGAGCAACTGTTAGAAAAAACCCTGAAATTTAAAGAATAAAGTCATAATATTATGGGGAAAAGTCATAATGTTATAAGAATACAGATACTTAAATCCTACTGAGGCAAATTTTTCATTTTGGGATATATAAAAGAAAATTGGCCTTACGAGAGAAAATCATAATATTAGGAGAATAATGTTGTACTTTCTAGAAAAAGTCCTAATATTATTAGAGAAATATCATAATATGAAAATGAACCCATCATTTTAAGAAAAAAGTCATAAAATCACGATAATAAAGGTCATAATATTACGAGAATAAAAGTAAAACTATTAGAAGAAAGAGATTAGGAAAAAATCATAATATAAAAATAAACCTAGAATTGGAAGAAAAAAGTCATAAGGGAATAAAATTCATATTATTAAAGATAAAATTAATATTACTAGTATAAGTTCCTAATTTGGAGGAAAAAGTCATAATGTATGAAGATTGTAAATTTATAAGAAAAGTCTGCGCAGACTAAGTATAAACAAGCATTTAAATAAGCATCTCGTAACATTATACTTTTATGAATTATTATTTAATTTATGAATTAAAAACATTCATAACATAAGATTTTTTTTCTAGCAAATTTACAACTTCATTCTCAAAATATCACCGCTTTTAAAATTATAACTTTCTCGAAATCTTAAATCTTTTTCTAAAAGTAGCCCTAATATTCTGGCATAAGATCTGGCTCAGACTGAGGTGTGTCACGATGTTAGCACTGTGTGTGAGAGCAGGACGAGTAGAGGTACAGTAAGATGAAGCAGTCGATCAGAAGGATGGTGTAGAAACATCTCTGCGTGTGCAAGCTTCGACCCCTCTGAAAGCGAGTCAGTATCACAGCCAGCAGCAGGAAGAAGGTGGCGGTGTTCAGGAGGAGAAAGAGTCTGATGTAGGAGGCTGTGCTGGAGAGACCCTCGCTCCCTGCCGTGGCCACCATGTGAACCTCCTTGAATTTGCGGCCCTTGACAAAAGCCCCCTTTCTGTTTTTGCGGCCGTCTGTGTAGTCCATAAAGGCCCGCGAGTCTGCATCTCCCTCCTCTGGACTGTCCTCATATGTCCGCTTTGATGTCCTCTGTCTCTCCTTCTTCTCACTCACCTCAATCTGTGCAAAGATGTCAGGTAGACTCTCAGAGAGCTTCTCTCCGAGGTTCACTCTCTTCCCCCCTTTGCTCTTGCCCTGTTTCTTAGACATCGCAAACATCTTCTCGATGACCTCCTCTGTTTTCTTTTTGTCGGAGAACTGGAGGAGACGCTCTGCAGTCTTACGGAAGCTGGCCGTGTTGAGAACTCGCCCTAGGATGTGTCTCTCCATCTGCTGGAAGACAGGCTTGACGTGCTGGAGGTTATCCTCCATCACATTGACGTATTCCTCGACTTCCTCGGGCGAGCTGTCCCCTGCTGCTGCCGCCGCCTTCTCGAATACGATCTTCTTGTTGTCCAGCAGCACCATGGCAAACAGAGGCTTGCTGGTGACCTCTCCAGTCAGCAGGTAGATGGTATAGGTGTGATCCTTGGTGGCCAGGTAAATATCCACTCTCTGGTCATCGCCACGCAAGCTGAAGCTCTGTACATCCACACCTGGTCCAAAGAAAATGTAGGCCACCCTGGTGTGAGGGTACCGCAGTGGCATTGTGACGTTCACATAGTTAGAGCCATTGTATGGGTACCCCCGAGGGTAATTCCAGTAACCTACCACTCCCTTGTTACTGTAGCCTGTGTCATCCATCCAGAACATCTTATATTTATCTTCACCATGTGATACAAACGCTCCATGAACACCATCTATCTTTGTACCTTGGAATGGAAGTTCCGTGTTGTGAAAGAAGGCACTCATTGCCCTGGTTGGGCTGTCTGGATCCAGGTGGATGTGGTCCACAAGGAGGAGGAGCTGTGGGTGAAGGAGGAGCAAGTTCCTCTGGAAGCTCCTGATCTTCAGCTCTGGATTATAGGCGGAATGTCCCTCACCACGGATGAAGACCATTCCCTGTCTTTCCATAGCAGCTTCTACTCTGCCCTGGGTATCAGCCGCCAACCCCACCTTGTACTTCAACCACTTGGAGTCACAGGCTTCTGTAACCTGTCCAGCCCATGGCTTAAAGCAGCTCCCTGACATGGCCGCGCCAAACAACACTGCATTGTTCAACAAAGTGTACTTGGGTCCATACAGTGCCTCAGTGATAAATGGGACACCATTGGGTGCAAACGTGAAAGTGTTCTGATCAGGGTGCTCGTGGCCAGCGTTAAAGTTCCTCCACCCTTTGATCCACTCTTTGTACTTGTTCTTGTGAACAATGTCGAAAATGGCGCGTCCCCCCAGTTTCCCTGACTTGAAGGAAAGAAAGGAGCGGTTGGTGTCTGCAGGCAAAGTGCTGCCGTACGTCACCACACCCCAGTCCTCAAAGTAGTGGAGTTGGGATGTTCCAAAATCTGAAGGAGGCTTGGGATTTAGGCCTGGGTCATACCTGCAGAACGGCATGAGAGGACACATATCAGATGGATGAAAAGCAACCACTGGTGGAGTTTTAAGGTATTACAGTGATTATTATATACTACCTCATGTACACGTAGCATACTTATGTGTTTTCCCCAGATGCCTTTTGACAACCCTAAGCTTGCTACTTTCAAGGGTCAATAGAAGAGTTGCTCCAATACTGCCTAAAAGCTGATACCAACAAATGTTTTATCCCTCAAGTGGAACCCTGCTATGTCCCACTTAGCCATTTATTTTCCTAGGATAGTTAAGTCATGACCCGCCCTATCTATCGCACACATCACATCAGTACTCTGTATTGGCCAATACAAAAAGTTGGATATTTGGATCGTATTGGGAAAGAAAAAATGGTATCAGAACATATCTATTCAATACTACAGATCAAGATCAATACCACCCTCATATCCAAATTAAGCTAGAGCCAGCAGGCAGTTAGCATAGCTCAACTTAAAGACTCCATGGATAAGGAAACAGCTAACCTGACTTTGTACAAAAAACTTAATGTGAAATGGTAATTATGCAGATGAATCAAACAGCTTATAATGTGTATATTAATGAGCTTTACATTTGTGATAGGCGGTTTCCTTTGCTTCCAGTCTTTATGCTAAGCTATACTAATCGTCTGCTGGCTTTGTCTTACACATATAAGACTGATATTGATCCTCTTAACTAACTCCCAGCAAGAAAGCAAATATGCGCATATCTTTAAAAGTATCAGAGGATAGTTTAAATGACTAACCGAAAACATAATTTACCATAAAAATAGTCATTAGACATTAGATTTAGTTTAGTTCAACCAGGGCAAGAAATACAGCCCAAAATGTGAGGCATGAAAAAAAATATGCTTTCCCAACAGAATGGTTTCGGGGTACATTTCCCTGTTATTTATAACTAAACAGAAAAAACTGCAGTCAAGTATTCCCTATGAAATATTATGAAACCAAATTCAGTAGCTCACCAGATGAACTCTGTGTGGAGAGTACACCATCGCTGGCCTTTCCCAGCCTGCCCTGGCCCTTCCATCACCCTATTCTGATGAATCAGATCTGCCAGCCAGTTTCCACTGCCATTACGCAACACATAGCGGTCCAAGAAGACCAGCTGGCTCTCCGGCCCGTAGAACCAGTTGTAGTTGGAATCTGCAATGGCTACAGTCCGCTGAAACCCTGGTGAGACAGTGAGAACACAGAGAGGACAACTTCAGCGGTGGCCGTTCACAGTGGTGTCAGGCAGAAATACTGGCTATCGTAAATAATGGCAACACATGACACATAAAACGCTGATGTGCTGACTGTTGTAGTGCCATACATGCATAAAAATATCACTTAAACCTATATGTGAATTCTTTGTAAATTCCTACACACTACCACACACAGCTCAGTACAAAATATCTGGCCTGTGGTCATGAATGTGTGACAGAAGTGTCCCCCCCTTACATGAACCTCAGTCCCCTCTGCTGTGACCCAGCTCAGTCCCAAACCAGGCGCAAATTGTTTTGTCCTCTGTAATTATGTAAGGAAAACCTTGCACTCTGGTGTTGAGGGGGTTCTTAGAAACCAGCTATAGCAACTGCAGTATGTAATCACAGTTAATCATTTGTCAACTGAAAACAATCATAAACAGAAATTGCAACAGAAAGTCTTTTTGCACTATTCCTGACGGCATTGAGATAATGCTAGGAGTTGAAGAGTAAAGACTGAATGAATGTTAAGTGTCATATAGTTGCTGTCCTCTCACAGCATACATAGAGCTGACAGGGCAACTGCTAAAACCTGTATTGCTAACACCAGAGCTCCATGTCATCAAACAACCCATGCTTAACCTGCAGTATAGTCCTTAATAATAATAATAGAGTCCAATCCATCGGCCGCTATCAGTCGCAGACATATCGGTATCGGGTAGATCTGTGTATTGGCAATAGTCAGGCAATACGATATGTATCACGATACAGGGGTCATGATTCAATATATTTCTTTAAAAAAAATCTCATTTTAGGAAAACTGTATAAAGAACACACCACCATATGCACAAACTCCCTCACTACCCTCACTTTACATTTATGACACTGCTATCTAGCAGTTGGGGGTTTAAACACAAAACCCAACGCAGTGTTTTTGAGAATTGATACAATATTACAAAACAAAATATCTCGATACAATATTTTTTTATATTACAGCCCTAGTATCGGTATTGGCGTATGTCCTCTGATATAGGCTGATATGAAAGATTTTTTTCCAGTATATAAAGTAAATACATAAAGTGTGACAACTGTGTAGGCCTGTCACTTTTTCTTCAGTGTATTGACCCGTTCAAATCCTAAATTTACAGTCTATAAGCACAACAGTGCTCAGCAGAAGCTCACTGATAAGAGAGCAAGGATTCCCATCTGGTGTGGAAGGAGAGATTTAACTTTCATTCACTTCAGTGCTTACCCACTTCAAGGATGCGCAATCATCCAACGCCATGCAACTTACATTTGTGAACCTTTTTGCCCATTAAACCTTGAAGAGTCACCCCTCCACTGAGCAGCACTTCCACTTATTGCTCCTCTTATCTGCTTATTTCACTTTCACTTTTAACTCAGCTTAAACTGCCTTTAAGTACTGCAATTTGAACTGTTACTCGCATATACGTTTTAACATGGTGACAGTTGTTTTAACTGCAGTGTTTCAGAAAAAGTGAGCAGTTTTTCTTCAGAAGATTTCCTATTTTCCAGTGTTACACTCTGATCACCATTTGCTTTCTGTCAGCCGTCTGCACACAACCAAAAACACACACACACACAGACAGTGAGGGGACAGCAATCATCTGGGCTGCTACGGGGGCAGTTAAATCTGGCCTTGTGTCCCTGTCTGGTGTAGCTGCTATTGTGGCTCCGGAGCCGTGGCCCTCTTGGCTGATGTAATTAGAGGTGCTTTCTGAGTGCAGCAGTGCCGCTCAGCCACAATACAGAAACTGTTGGCAGGGGGCTGCAAAATGTCCAAGCTTGACCTAGGGGCCCCTCCTCTGCTGCTGCCCTCCCCCTGACCTTCAGTCCAAACTTCCAGGACGCCACAGATCCCTGCAGGTCTCAGCTTTGAAAGGCATCCAGGAAGGTAATAACTGCACGCATGCATACCCCATATCAGCTCAGAGGAGAAGCTACTCTCCAATGTGGCGGCCTGAGGTTATTTTCACATCTAATCTAATGTGTCCAACTTTTGGAATAGAGCTTTCCAGTAAGGATTAACTGGATGAGTCAGCCATTCATAGCTAAGTAAACACTTACACACAGATTGCTGACCTGCTCTGTATTTGGCTGCCTAAATATATCCATTGCAGAGGAAACAGTATCACATAAATTTCACAGCCTTTTAAAAAGTCAACAAGTGTGCTGGCCCACAGCAGGTGAAGTGACAGTTACCGGGCAGGATAGTCCTGTAGAGGAAGGCGAAGTGTTTAAGGAGCCAGGGGTGGTCGAAGTGGCTGACGGCGAAGTGGCGCTGCACCAGGAACATGTACTGGAACAGAGAGCGAGTGGTGTAAGTCCCGTAGGCCACTCCTTCATACAGGGAGCCGTCCGTCACATCCTGCAGAAGGACCATGGACTTCTCCATGATGGACAGGACCTGTTTGGTCCACAGGTAGGCCTCCTGGAGGTACCCTGGAACACAGGGAGGTGAGATGGTTTCACAGGTTAAATACATCGATTCCCAGTTCCTCCATTGTTTGTTTTGTTTGCTCAAAGGGTTGCATCAGTTCAGTTTCTGCCCATGTTATATGATACTGTAATGATCTGCTGCGGAAATTGAGGATTCCTTAGTGTTTTGGATGTGGGACTGGGTTTTCTCTACATTTTATTAAATAATTAAATTCAGTGTGACATGAAAATAAACTTGCAGGGAGCAGCTTTTTAAAGCGTATGTGTTGGGTATGTGATGTACAGTATTAATGTGAAGGCATACTATGCAGGATTTCCCTAAAAAACAATGTATAGACACACACAAACATAATCCCTTGGTGTGTGTATCTACAAACAGTGAACAGGGTGTGAGCGACCAGGTTCATCGCTGTCTCTGTGTCAGTTCGACAGAGGGCACACAATATGGCACCTTTCAGCAGTGTTATTTGTACTTTGAGTATGAACAGATGCTTGAAGTGCATCTTCACTATAGGCCAGGACTTCCTTTATTTGTGTGCCGGTCATTGTTTACAGTCCGATTTGCAACTTTAGATGCAGCCCAGTAGCATTTTGGCTAATCTCTATAAACACATATCTGCATATGAATGTACATTCATAAAACGCTAAACTGTTGACAGGCGATAGCCGATTGGTTCCGAGGTTTGGCCAATGTGCTCCGCCTCTTTTGCTCTGCACACAGACTGCATGCAACCAAAGCCCGCTCAATTGTGATTGGTCAATACTACTTGGACTACAAACAGACTACAAACAGTAGCAAGAATGCTTGCAATACTAAAATCTTGTCCCTTGCCCACAGATTCATAGATACAGATATCATACAACATACTCTGTACTAAGTTGGAGAGCAGCAATCCTCTCTGCAAGCAGGGGGCGTGAAAGTGCTCAGCTTGTTGAGAATACTTTCAGGCCTGGAAAGACTGTGTATTACAGAATCTTGTTTTACAGCATTTGCGTGTGTGTTATGTCTAATTCTAATGGAACTGAAAAACAGCCTAACAGCAAACAACATCAGTCTGTTACCTAAAGAAACCTTCCACACAACATTTAGCTGCGGCTATGGAAAGCGTGACACCACTATGGCACACTGCACTATGTATACTCTCTCTCTCTCACACACACTGGATCACACACAGAGTTTACTATAAGAACAAGCAACCGCATAAACACTCCAGCCACAGTTCTTTGAGGAATCCCGGGGCCATCAGCGGTAACTGGCCAGCCCCCGCCCAGCCGCCCCAGTCCGCCCACTGGAGCCGTCCCCAACAGTGTTTGGTTTGGGCTTGGGGACTGCTGGCCTACACAGAGCCGGTATTTACCATCAAACAGGAACTCCTGGCACACAGAAAGACCATATTCACACAAACAGAACTTCACCAGCGCTCAGTCGTGGGCCACACTTCAGAGGAGGCAGGCTTCAAGACTCTTTAAGAAAAAAAATGATGTGAACATTTGAACGGATTAAGTTAAATTCTTACGACAGCTCTGTGAGAAAAATAAACATCTTCGTCAGTGTTCTGGACTACCAGAGCCGGAGAAATGTTCAGTCAAAGTTAATTCAATCATTAAATCATTCAAATGACAAAATATGTATTTTTGTTTTTTAAGTAAGTGTTAAGGAAACTAATTTGAAACTCATTAGCTAGTGAAGCTACAATCTACTCTTCATTTTAAGCTATTGTCTACATTACAGTAACAATGCCACATTATAATGTAGATGGACATTTTGTTCTTTATACACTGAAACTAATTCACATCAAGACACTTACTTTATTCACTGTTATTATTTTTTTTTTTTAGAGGAAGCTAAAGCGGAAGTTAACAGCTCCACCACAATCAAGTCTCTATTGCTCTTGGGCTCCGCAGTGTGAAAGATCATTCTATCAAACTTAAATAAAACTTTTTTGGCTTCTTGCAACACTGAACAGCTTTATATCAGCCTGCAAACGAGATAGATAAGAACAGAGTTTGGGGGGCAGGAAACCCCAAACACAAGAGGTTAAAATGCTCCTGGGAACTGCATATTTAGTGAGAATTCTCTGTGGGCTCATTGAGCTTTTAGAGTCAGCACTTCTGTAGCCAGCTGTTGAAAATGATTCACATTACACTCTGTAAAGTAGGTCTTTCCTGAGATAACTCCTCTGCCACATAGACAGTGACACAAAAAAAAAAAAAAGAAAACAACTCCAATGGCAACAACACAAAATCCATAGAAACTGGTGACAGTGCCGAACATGTAACTACACCACAGCAATTACCGCATACACCAACGACGTCAACAAAAAAAGAGAAACAAAAAGGGAATCATCACGTAAAGCCACATAAAAGGAAAACACATACCAGACAAACTACATCACATTAATGCAGCGTACTGTAACTCTCTGGTTTCAACTCTAACTTCCTCCGTTTTCCAAAGTCTGATAATGTGTCTCGTTTGCCTAATGACTAGCAGAGGGGATAATGCTGCTGTCAGGCTGACTGTCTCTCATGCTGTTAGCCAGGGTGCTGGGTCTGGACACCCAGAACCATCAGCACACATTTTGCCTCCACGCTTTAGGTGAAAGTGTGTGTGTTAACTCCTGGGAGGACCGTCACCCTGCAGTTCAGAGGACTGCGAAAGGTCAAGGGATTTGTTATTTCCAATAACGCTCTTTGACTCACCCTCTGCTCTTCCAGTTTGTCTGCGCATGAGAACATACACACGGCTGATGGAGTGTAATTGAAAGGATCTTAGAACTGACCGACTGGGGTTGCACAGAGTCACTAATGGAATACAATGTTTCCAAAAGGCTGAAGGCTCAATTGTGGGGTAGAGACAGTCATGTGATGTGGAATAAGTCCGTCTGACTGTCCTACTCAAACACTTGCCATTACCAAAATGATCAAATTTGCCATTACCAAATTCTCATGAACCTTTTCATAATGTCCATGTCTTCTTATTGTTTGTCCTGCCAGTCTCATTTTCCAGAGGCCACTGTGGTCTCAAGTGACAATTATAGGAAAGTGCTAAAAAGTACTGAGGAGTCATAAAACTCAGTGAAATAAGTCAGGAATGTCCCTTATGCAGTTATATCTATCTGTCTATCTAATCTAATGTGTAAGCAGAAGTTACTTAATTTTGAAAATGCAGCTGAAAGCTACTCCTCATTTGCCTGGGTTCAACTGCAGCAACACCACACCTTTAGCTTCAAGCTACACTACAAGCTAGGCTACTCAGAAAAACTAGCCCAACATTTTGAAGCCACATATTTTGTGCTATAAATAAAATGAGATTGAAAAACTGTGACATCCCTTATGTGTATCTGCTACTTGAATTAAATGTAAAAAATCTGATAAAGATATTCCTGAAACGCAGTGGTGAGTTCAAGTAAAGTTCAATTCAATTGTTTTATATATCTATATCTATAATACGCAGCCTATACAATTCTGAATATTATTTTAATTGTGGGGCAAACTGGGACAGTTTGGTAGTGAACGTTGAAAACCGGGAGATTTTTGTGTTTTACAGTCAGATATTTGTTCGGACTCGGGACACTTAGTTTGGAACCGGGACAGTCCCAGACAAACCGGGACGTCTGGTCCACATACTCTGGCAGACATTACAGTGTGGGTGTCCAGTGGGAAGGATGTGACAGTCAGGGGAAATGGGCTTCACTGTAGATGAGCTGTGCACAGTTCTGTCCAATTAAACATTCAGCTTCAAGGCACCAACAAGCAAACACATGCATCTGGAATGCACTTCTCTAAGCTGCTGCTGCCTTCTTATCTAAATCTGTCAGAGCATCCTGAGAACCACGACAGCATGCTTATTTCTAATTTCAGTGAGTGTTTGTAAGAGCATGTTACTTTAGGGCACAAACTAATGAAAAACCTGCTGAACACTATCAGCAATGGGCTTAAAGCCTTTGTCAGATAACCAGTGAAAAAGAAGAAAAAGACAGTCTTCATTTCTGGCAGCGCTTATTGGAAACTTTCCATTCATTCACAGCCATCTTGACAGAATAATATTTGGACGTAATGTCATCTCTTTGCACAGGAAATGAATAATATATGCTAATGGGATGTGGTCAGGACTCTGTGCAGTGTTACATGTGACACCTGAGTGAGGCTGCTAAGCAGCGAAAATGAGTTTTTTTTAATCATGGCAAATCATGTGTTAGCAATCTTTTAAGAGGCTATATTCTCACCCCTGCTAGGTATGAAACTATCATTCCTGCTTGAGGCCTGCTGTAAAGCACACTTTTAACAAATACAATCTGTTACAAACAAAGCACCCAAGCAGTGGCTGAGCACGGCCCCGTCCCCAGGTAACGCAGACAGGCTGAGCTGGAGCAAACTCACTTTTTCCTGGGCTCAACACAAAGAGAAATGAAGCAAAGAGAGGTCAGGCTGTAACTCTCCAGAGTATCCACACAGATTTGCGCCTGTTGTTGCACTCTGCAAAAAAAAGTCTCAAATAAAACCACTGTGACCACAGTGGTTCTCTGTAAGCCAGCTGTCATTTAGTTCACATCAGGACTGGATCTGTTGTACCAAAGATCTAATCCATGCAAGTGAAGCGAGCTGCACTGCAGACATTCACCTTGTCATGGCCTTTCCCTGCTGCTACACACAGTATTTAAGGCAGGATATAGAGGCAAACACAAACATTAAGCAGAATAATCATGTCGCCCAATGCAGAATGTGACAGATAGTGTGGAGAACCTCATCACAAGAACAATGACAAAGGATTAGTGCAGTTCCGGCAGATAGCCACGGGCTCACTGCACTGAAACTCCAGTCACTTTCTCACCATGTGAGATCAATTTAAGTCAGTCAAATGTCTAAATGTGTGTAACATACATTAACAAGAAGTAAAGAGAGAAATAGTCCCAAAGGAGTAGGTAACAAACAAATCTGGTACAAAATGTTTCAATTTCAACATGTGATTTGATTTTGTGCAATAATTATATTTTCCTGACTTTTTCCATTATTGATTAATCTGCAGATTATTTTGAGGATTAATTAAATAATTGTTTTGTCTATAAAATGACATTTGGACATTCAAATGACATGAAATGTGTTGTTTTGTCAGACAACAATCCAAAATCTTAAAATATTCACTTTACTATCAAGTAAAACCATCAACTCTCACATCACATTTAAACTGAAACGAGAGAAAGTTTGGCATCTTGACTCAATAAATCAATGTTGATTATTGTTGCGTTGATAGACTGATTGACTAATGAAATAATCTCTAGCTCTAGCAGCTCTACTGGAAATCAATTGGGATATGTCATCAAGGCAATGGTACCATCCTGCGTTTTCGATGTGTAATATCATTCTGTACAGATGTTGCTGCAACAAGTGTGTCATGAATGAGTCAGCACAAAATCTAGCAACAGCAATCCTTATAGATAAAGAGATAATTAACTGGTAACCTATTCCGTAAAGTTCTACAGAAACAGTTCTTCACTGTTTTGTTTCAGCCAACATATCCCGTAAATCCAAGACTCCTAAATTCTTTCAAGAATGATGCATAGTGTTATTGGAGCAATGTTTTGTTGAACACGACTCTTAAGCAATAAGAATGTTGCAATAATGAAAGGATAATCCTCAGGGGGGCGTAATATAGACTCCTGTTTTGTCCTTTGGAGTACGACCAGCTGGTGTAAAAATGCTTTCCACTTTAAGTAAGCACTGGAATATTTCAGCCAATGCCAATTTGTAAAGCCAGAGATTTCAGAAGGTTATATATACCTGAAAACCTGTGCTTTTTCCAAACACAAAATTGATCAGGGCTCAATAAGGGAATTGACAAAGAACCGTGCTGATAAGCTGAATCTTTCCATCCCTAATTATGAACTATTTACATAAGAAAACATCTTTACACATCTGCACACGAGGTTAAAGGACAAAGTACTTTCACTAAATGAAGTCAAACTGAAGGCAATTCATCCATTAGTTAATTGACAGAAAATTATCAACAACTATGAATAAATGATTTTAGTCTTTTTTTAACTCCTGCTGACTTTCTGTTTCATATCATTGTGAACATCTTTGGATTGTTAATCGAGACAAAATATCTGAATATGCCAATTGTGGACAAGATAAGCAAATATGGTCCAGAACAGTGTCACCAAGCCCCTTATAGTTTGGTAAAGAATGTGTTCAATTATTACTGTGAGCTAAAACTGACAATGACTGTGACAATATTTAATATCTCAAAATCTAAAACTCTATGTCAAAACTGAATTTTTTTACTGTAAGGCCCCCACAACTGTATCCTTAGCAGGGTGGAAATCCTGTAAACCAGTCTAAAGACCATGTGAAACTAAACCTCCACAGTGAAAACCAGACTAATGAAATTCCTCTGGCTGAGTTGAAGCTTCTTAATGCCGGACAGGTTTTAACTCCAACCTGTAAACTCCACAGAGCTGGAACCAGTGAAGGAGGTCAACTGAGACAGTTGAAGCTAGCAGATATACAGGTTATGATAAAGGGCATAAAGCAAACTAAATATCAGCCACCTCAGTGAAACCATGGCAACCAAGTGTTGATTATTATTACACCGGCAAAACACAAAACCCCTTCTAGTCACCCTTACAGGCTGCAATGTTCATTACACATTCATACAAACGTGCTGGGGTTGGGAGCTAATGCTTTTGCTGTTTTTAAAGCCTTACCAAAATGTAGAGACTGAATGAAGATAGGGAGCGACGTTACACCTTCCTCCCTGCAGTATGGAGACTCGTTTTTATTTAAGAATAGCCGCTAACTAAACTCCGTCAATTTGATGGTAAACACATTTCATTTCCTATAAATTCTTCACAAAAAAGTTTGGGTTGTTTTGTTTTAGCTTTCATAATGAAGCAGCAAAATCAGAAAATGTTTTTCATCAGCAGTAACTCAACTCCTATACAGCTGAAAGGGAGCGTGAAACAGGATAATAAAGCACATATGTTAAAGTACATCAGAGACGCAGGACAGAAACAAACCAAAGATTCAGTTACAAGCTACGGAAGTACTGAGAGCTGAACACAGAGACTGTCTGCCTGCTCTGTACAGACAGGAGTTGAGTCTGGTAACACAAGCTTGTCTGGGGGGGAGAAGGGGGAATGGGTTGGGTGACACATCACCGCACTGGATGCAGTCGGGCACTGCGGCCATACTCTGGAGATCTTTGGTGTGGCAAAACTCGGTGTGTTTAAACTGGAAATGGAAATGTAAGTCAGCGAGGCATTGTCTGACTCTAATGGAAAGTCCTTAAAGGAGGAAGAGTTAGGGGGTCACGGAAAACACTGGGGAACATCCTCTGGGGACACTCTTTATTACTTTTTATCTCTTTATGGCAGTTGCATGCAGAGGTCGTGTGCCTGTAAACACTGTTCTACCATATAAAGGACATCCATTTTCAGTGTTTCAAAAAGCTCTCTCCGTGCTACAAAGTGTTTGTTTCATTATGGAGGAGAATGGGGGGAGAGCATTGTTTTACGTAAGGTGTTTCTGGATGTTTGTTAGCAGCCGTTAACCACAACAACAAGACATTTTTCTTCAGAATGAGTGAGTGACGGGTTTTCCAGGATATCTTAATGTCCATGTTTTCCAGGACGTGTGGGAAACCTGCCAAAGTATTGGACAGACATTCTGACCAACATTTCCATCTCATACACATCACAAAGCCATGAATCCCCATCCACTAACCTTGGGTCATGTAAACCAGGCTTCCTGTGAGCAGAGCCACGCAGTTGGTGGGCTGGTGGTTGTGCAGGTACTGGAAGCCCCAGCCTCGGACGTAGGATTTCTCGTACATGAGGCGTGACGCGTTGCCGATCACCTGGAGGAAGCGCTCCTGCTGGCCCTTGTTCAAGTACTCATACAGGAAGTCGTAAGCGGTGGCAAACCCGACCAAAGAGTGTGCCAAAGGAACTTCATCCCAGGGCGCGTCTTTGACCAGCCTGCAACACAAACAACAGCAGCAGGCTAAAGGCGAGGCATCAGACATGTGTGGAGCATGTGTAAAACAAACATTCAATGGTAAGCAGGTGTGAAATGTTCACTCTGTAAAGGAAGCCCTTGCAAATGGTTTGTCATGAACAAGGAGTTTTCAAAGTGTTTCATTTATCTTTAACACAGCTGTAAAACATGCATTCACTGTGAAAGCAAAATAAAGACACTAAGCAGCATTTTACACCACAATTACAGCTGCACCACTGCATCACTCACCAATAAAGTCAGACTCATAAAGACACACTGAAAGTATAGCGTGAGCACTCCTCTGATTAACAGGCGCTAGGATCTGAGACTGCTGACTTGGTTCATTTTAGGAGTGCAAAGTGAAAGGTAAAAACTCTGCTCACTTTAATTCAACAGAAATGAACTTCAGATGTGGTGATGAAGCCAAGAGCTGTACTCTGAACCACCAGGAGTTGACTCAGTGATTCACTCACACATACACAAGGACTCTGTTCAGATCGAACAGAGCACCAAAGTCGTTACGTCATCTCCAGGCAAGGAGTTCAAGTGAAACATGTTCTTGAGGTTTAATAGTTTGCTACTAGTATGTGCTTCAGCAACCTTTATGGCCTTAACAAAAGATATGCAATGAGCATTCTAATTCAATTCAAACTACAGCTCCCATGAAATAAGTTGAGACAGTAGTTAATACACATCACCCTAACAGTGTCTCCACATCCATGATGTCTTTCAAACCTCAAAGCTGTAAAAATGTCTGCACCATTCAGCCATCCCTGTTCAATCTCGTAGCTCGCCACTTGACAGTTTGCGTAGCTGGTGACCTTTGACCCACAACAGCCTAGGGTTTGTGGGAAATTATGTTAATTAAATAAACAAATTATATAAACAAATATGTTCGTTTTTTCCCATTCCTGTCTAGACTACCAATCCCGGCAAGTATCATGGAAAACAGTGCACACCAATTAAAAAAGAGCTAAAAAAACAATATTTAATGTCTGTTTAAAAGGAATAAAAAAGATAACACAACAGATCAAAACTGAAGGAAGTCAACTTGTTTCGTACATTAACTGACATTAAATCTAAGCAGCTCATCTCAATTGTCCATGGTCTAATAACTTGCACTGCATTAGTCTACAAAGTGGTATATGTGTGTCTGAACATATTAGTATAAGGTCAGGGTCTTATTGCAGGGGGCCCACAGAGTTATTGTTTGATCATTTTTCATCATCAAGTGTTTTTTCACAAATTAAAACATGTCTGAAAATACACAACATAATGAGTCTAATATATATTGTCTAGCTGTAGGCCCAGTTTAATATTATGGCTGCACGATATGGTAAAAACATCATATTGCAACTATTTGGATATATTAGGTAGATATGTTAGATATATTAGATTAGATATAATAGATATTGCAATTGTAATATGTATCATGATTAGGGTGGGAATGATCATTTTTGCTCCACAAATTAGGTTTTCCCTGAACAAATGAGTAAAATCATGATGATGTGACATTTTCTTAAATCTGGAGAACAAGATTTGTAGGCCAGAGCATCTCTGCAGCACTACAGCACTTCATTATAATGCTATTATTCAAATCACTGCAGTCTCTGCAATCTGCATATTGCACTTCGCCCCAATTGTCAAAATAATATTTTGATATGTGCACCCTATTTCTATTTAATATGCAACCCAATGTTAACATGTATTTCTTTATGGTTTCTTTGACAGGGACGGATACAGGAAACGCAGACAGGTTAGAAAAAAGCTGTCGATGCAGGTACCAGATATCTATAGAGGATGCTAACTGACAACAGCGTTCCTGAGAAGGGCTTTTATCAAAGTAAGAGGTTAAAACAAAAAAGGAGAAGGGTAAACAGAATACATAAAACACAGAATTAAAGACGTCACATTTTTAAACTATACATGAGGTCTGTTGCTGAATTAACCAAGATTAGCTAGCTCTGTTAAAAGTATTATGTTAGTAGCACAATTCAAGTGATCAGGCAGTAGGGGGTCCCTGCTCTGTCTCTCTCTGCAATAAGGGAGTGGGAACTGAGCTGTTAACCTGCCACTAACAGGGTTCCTCAGCCACTGCTCATGTTACTGCAGAGCTAAATGAATGACTTTGCCTTGTTGAACAATGTTTATCCTTTAAACATATGCTGAAATGCCTTCAATGCCATTTCATTTCAAGTTAATAATTCAATAGCATAAATTATTATTTTTCCTCCATGACAGACGTCATACTAGACAAGATGACATATTTTTGGTGACAGTCATGTTATCCAGCTGGATATTTCACAGTCTATGTATTGTTACAAATGTAGTTGTGATTGTAAATGAGGTTTCTTTCTTACAGCTGGTTACATTTCACTCACACACACCCCTGAAACTCACAGCTGCGCTATCAACGGTTACAAGTAATCAGTCAATTCACAAGACACGTTTGGATGGGTGGGGAGGGAAGTGAGGTGTCTGTATACATAATATATTACAGATTCCATGCTGAATAAAATCAAATCAAATAAAGCATGAAATGGCAAAAGAATTATATCAACAATATTTGGACAGGTTCATCCATTTGATGTTGGTAATACGTGGTTTCCATGGGTTAAGTGGCAGCTGAGGTTTATTTGAAAATCACTTCCTGTCTGGTCATGCAAATGAACACCAGATGGATTAAGAAGCTTCTTTATGTTGCAGTTTGCCCATATGGCAAAAAGGAAGACATAATAAAAGGAAGGCCAAGTCACTGTTGGACTGTATATTGAATCATGCCAAAGCACACTAAATCTCACTTCTGTGTGTTTGCACAGACTGTGTAAAAAGAAAAAAAGAAGAAGCAGGCACCAGTATGCCACAACGCAGAAGCTCTCCATCGGAACGTGGTTCCTGGAGTTGTTCAGAGACATAATTGAAGGTCATGGAACCACAGCTGACTGATTCCTGGAGCCACTCTGCACAAACCCTCAGAGGTTCAGTGACCATAATAAAAGTGCGGCCAAGGAGAAAACTCGCAGTGTGCTCTTAAGACGTGAAAACACATGCTCAGTGGCTTCACGTTTCTGCACTGTGGCACACATACTGATATTGTGAAAAATGGGCTGCAAATTGCACTAATGCTGCACTAAAACCCCCCAGAAATGAGCTGCTGGAAAATCCCCTTCCTCCTGTTCAATGGCTGGAGGCATCACAGCAGCCATGCAGCAAAATGAGAAGGATTAAGCTGCTAGCCCCCACCCCCAACTCCTACCTCTCCCTCCCTCTACATGGAGGATGAAGGAGGAGGGAGAGTACCTGTAAGAGAGAGGGGATTTGGTACCTTTGATTCACTTTAAGATTAACATACTGTCCATGCTGCTGTTGTTTTCAATCTAACAGAACAAACTCAATTAAAATAAACTAAACTAAATAAAGTCTAACCTGATCACTTGGAGGTGGTGTCTATACTACTGTCAGGCAGGAGAATACAGTGCCTAGTTGATTCTGAAATGATCAAATCCTACAAAAATTTGAAACTTTGATAACATCAACAATAAACTCTTTGGGGTTCAGGGAGACAAAACATCTGGTTGGGGAGTTGTTGGAATAGAACAAAGGACATAGAGTGACACTAAAAAGTGGACATCTGCATTCAACCCTGCAGTACTTCTAACAATGTACAGTAAGATGTTACAGACAGCATGGAAATGTCTTCCATACGTAAGTACCAACACGTTCTCACTCCAAACTCATCCAATACTGTAGCTGGGTCATTGCCCCTGAGCTTCAAAATATGATGCTGATTAAGTAAGCAGTAATTATTATGCAACGTCCGGTCAAGGTAGAAATAATTCATATGCAACATCTGGTTAGACTTTAAAAGTAAAGTAAGAAAGCAAGAATCCACCGGGCCTGAATGAAAACAACCAATCATAGTCGAGAAAGACAGTTGATTGTTGAGTCTCAGTCCCTGGGTGTCAAATACACTTTGGGACGCTTTGGGACGCTTTGGGACTCTAGGAATTAGACCTAACAATCTTCAACCCTCTTCAAGCTTCCAACCTAAAGCGTCTTTATATCTTTCTCAAAAAATTGGTTTTATAAAAGTTACATACTGCAGCTTTAACTGAGGAATGGGAAATAAAGCCTATAAAGGCCTGGTTCTGCCACTGAGGTAAATAAAGGCCCAGGCCACTATTTATGGCTAATTTATGGTACTGGTTTTAAAGGCATCTTGTAAAATGTTCTTGTCAAGCTAGTTATGTTTTACATTGAGTGTTTTCTCACCAAAACCCACTGAGCCCTAGCAAACCTGTTGTAAGCCTCTCCTTCGTCACAAAATATCCACAAACCATTTTTATTTATAATCTGCAATGTTACCATTGGTTTGTGGATAACTGTACACATTGCACATATTTGTACCAAAAAATCGAATGCAACTAACTAGCTAAAGAAAGTTGTCACCATAGCTAGCTGGTGAGCGCTAATAGTGTGAGATCATGTGAACATATGTGAATTAACAGTAGACGGTTACCATGGAGCTCTCCAAGTGTCATTTCTGAGACCCTCAATCCTTTAGTCTTTGAAATAAAAGCTGTGGAGGACCGGGGAGTAGTGAATGGCTGTAATCCACTTCTCAGCCACTCTGCACTTGCCAGGCAGAACTAATTTTCATTGAACTTAATCAAATTGTTAGGGCAATAAGGAAGCACTGTCGATGGCTGATGCCCGCATGATGCTCAGCCGCTGCTGACTCTGAGGAGCTGAGGATTGTCCACACATGGTCTGAAGGGTGGATTCAGCTGACTTGCTGACTGTACTCACAATATGAAGTGTGGTAAGGATGGTTTTCTGCAATTGGTTCCTGCACACATTTTTGTATACATCTGTGATTACAATCTATGGAACTGTAGTGTTTTAGGGAATACTACAAATCTAAACAGAATGTACCTGGTACTGGTATGCTGGTTACAGTTTGCAATCTGTTTCAATGTATGTATTATTGTGATGTAACAGAAGGAGCTGTGACCTTTGATTATGAGCTAAGTTGAGAGAAACGCCTGGGAG
>NW_023340246.1:1965788-1979007 GCF_004916995.1 Morone saxatilis
ATAAAATTAGCTGCCACAATCCAGGGTTTTGCCCCATGTGTCAGGAATCTCCTCTAACCCTGGAGGTGCTCAGACTGCGTAATGGCGAGCAGTTTAGCACTGACAAATACCGTCAGGGTGTTTGGTACGGATGTAAATTCTGAATGATGTTCACCTGCGAACCTGCTGTTCAGTTTCAGTGACTTTACAGAGCTTTTTAATATAGAAAAAAAACACAATGTGCTGCTGTCTATATTAAGTCCATATGAACCATTCACTACTGCGGTGCTTCTAATTGTAGCTGTAGTAGTAAATATCGTATATAGTATCTGAAATTACAGTAAAGCCTGCACACTTTTTTCCTTCTTGTTTTTCATTATGCTGTTGAAATTCAGAAAAAAACAACCCACACACTATTTTTGAAAGACAGTAATGAGACAAAAGGTTGTTATAGGTTGTTTTGCAGCTGTGTCCGAACACTTGAACTCTAAGCCTAAAGCTCAGTTCACACTACGTGATTTGAGCCCTGATTTTCCACTTGCCGACTATTTTGGAGATTGCCAACAACTGCCCCCGATCAGATTGCTCCTGTCAACGCCACAGAAATATCTAGTAGGCTAAATATCGGGTCGGGTCAGAGAGGACTGGGGGAGCCATGCAGTGAATTTCAGCCAGTGAGAGCAGACACGGGTAGCCGGCACCAGACAGGAAGCAGCGAACCGATAGTTTCTTTGGTAACAGCCCAAAAAAAAATAAAAAAAACTTCTCAGATACTGACACACACAAATGGACAGTGAATAAACTAATTTTAGTGAGAAATCTTAACTCTTTAGGGTCCACCTCTCATTCCCATAGTGTTCTCCCACTGAAGGAGCGCAGCTACAACGGAGGCTGAGTGAGCTGAAGCAGCAAAATGTACATTATCTTTATGGATGATATTGATACTGTATTGACCAGAATACTATCGACAAATAACGGCCTTTAGCTCATGTTTCTAGAGTTACGTATTGTTACTGACACGTTCAAATTTTTTCAATGTGATATTTTTTTAAAGGGAGTTTGGGGCAGGGAGCTTTTAGTTGAATTCAAACTGCTAACATGGATGATTTTTAACGTTTGGTCTCCACTAGAGAAACACTAGCTAACTGTTAAAGTATGATAAGGTTGTCTGAAGTTAAGTGCTGTTAGTTATTAGTTTGATTAATGCTTTACTAATGTGTATAATGATTACTGATACAGCTTAGTGTACTCAGTTTCTAAAGGCAGTATGCTGTAAATGGTTGCCCTTTGTGTGTCTTTAATGTACTTAACATTGAACAATTGATTGGAAACCACTGTTTCCAAGGTCTATAGTGGACTTTTCAGCCAAGATGGATGAGAAGTGCTCAAGTACTGAGTCAACGGACTCACAACGAAAGGAAGCTACTGTTTTACATTATTAAGCATTTCTGAGTACAACAGGAAGGAAGGAAGGAGGATGTCACCAAAATGACATCATATTCTCACTTCCTCTGGTGCCGTAGGTACAGTAGCCATAGATAACTTTTTTTGTTTTTCGAGGAACCAGTGTCCAGATGCCCTAAATTAGGCCCTGATGTCACGCTGAGCAGATTTCTTTGGAACTACGTTCTACCAGGAAATAAATGAGAAATGCTGACAGTACAGACTGTAATCTGGTGTAGGCAGAAATCTAAGAGGTGGATATCTCAAAACCTTAGGTCCTCTTCTACAGAGTCCGCCATGTTAAACTTGATATTCCAACATAGAAATACTGTAAACCAGTGGTTCCAAGGGGAACAAAGGTCAAAGGTTAATCTCAAGGATTGCGAGATGATTCACAGAACAGGAAACATTTTTTTGCTCTAACCTTTGCTGATCATTTTAGCTCCCCAGGCCTCTGAAGAGATTCCAATGAATCAGTCCGAGCAGGAAACATGAGTCTTTAGCTAACTGTTGCCACATATGTGACCTGTGACCGGGGGCCACTTAAAAATATTGCTTCATTTCAAGGGGTCACAAGTTATAATCATTATAAAGTCATTACCATCTTGGGTACGCAGTCTATTTTCTGGCATTAAGGGAAAATTATTAATCAAAAACATAACTGACAGATGAATTAATATGGGAATGAAACTCAACAATCAACTATGGTCAAGCCTCCAACCCAATGCGTCTTCATATCTTTCTTGGCTCTAAATGGTTGTTTTTGTTCAGACCTGGTGGATTTCTTACAAATACCACTAGGAGCACTAGGAGGAGCCAGAGGAACCTAATTTTTTCACAGATTATCTGTCTCAAGTACTACTGTCAGGAGATAGTGCAAGTTTCAGTAAATATGACAAAAAGTTATTTTATAAAAGTTACCTACTGCAGCTTTAACCTGGACCTGGACCCTAAATCTCAGCCCGGGCCACTGTAGTGGGCTACATAGCTCACATCTGAACATTTCATTTCCTTTCATGGGGGGGGGGGCATGGTCAGAAAACAGCTGCTAAACATATTCCTGGACCAGAGACTTATCGGACCACAATGCATCTTTACCAGAACTCTGCCCACAGAGAAAAATGAGAAGACTCCGGAGATGGGACTGACTAGAAAGCCTCTAAGGGGGAGGATTTAGCATTAATACCCAGTTGATGCACACATGGGGATGGAAACCTATATCAGGCACCATCTGTAAACTCTGAAAAGATTTCTAGTTTTCTCTCTAAAATGAAAAACAGACAGAAAGGAAGTAAATCTGAATTGGAGGGTCCAACATTTTCCCAATACGCAGACTGTGGCTTTAATTAAAAATATTAAACATATGAAATAATAAAAAGACAGAAAATGTACCAACTAGGCTGAGCCGCCATCCTCTCCATGTAGTCCTTTGCCAGGTCGAGGGCCCCGGCCCTGTGGGGGTACAGCAGGCAGAACATGGACAGCACGCCCAGGTTGTTTCCGTACACCTCGTTCCAGCGGGCACTGAACTCCGCGGGGCTCCAGGGGGGCAGGTACACTTCTGGGTGCTCCAGCATGGTTTCGCCAGCCTCGCGGATCCTCCTCGCCATGTCCCGATGAGTCCCCGCGGCCGCGTACTGCATCTCCTCCACGTAACCCCGGTTGAAGTACAGCATAGGATGACCATCGTAGTTGCCTCCCATGAAGGGGATTCCTCCACTGGGGTCTACTTCTGCCGCCACCACCGGGGCGAGCAGGGGCCACAGCAGACTTATGAAGAAGACTGTGGGGGCCCCGCGGGTGTGGGTTCTCATGGTGTCATCAGAGAGGGACAGCCGACGGAGCTCAGCTGAGAGGGAGAAGTGCGGGGAAGAGAAGGATTTGAGAAAGCCGGCCCATATTCTGCACAGCCTTTTCTTACAAAAGCCCTGCATTCCTTGAATAATTAGAGACAGCTGTAGTCCTGATGATGCAGGCTTTCCATACTGATGTAGGTCATTACTGAACAGCACAGTAAAGAACTAACCACTGTACTGCCCCGAAACCTAGGGAGAAGTCATCTTGTTTAAACTTTGTACATATTTCCTCCAAATTGTTATTTCTTTATTGATACCAAGATGACCACAATACCCTTCTGCCATAAATCCTCACTTACTTTGTCCACCTAGCAGCCAAATCTGGACACTGTACTACACCTCTGCACACTGTGTTACCTAATATTCACTCTCCGACATTTATTTCTGAGTTGCCATTGTCAGACAAGTCTAGCCATGCACACCCAGATGGCCAGACGAGCAGGCCTGGAGGTCATAAATGGCCCATTACCGCAGTAACATTACTCTGGTCCACTGAAACAGCCTTTAAACCAAACTGCGCCGCTTTTACAGAAAGACAAGAGTTGGCCCACCGTCTGTGCTCCGAACATGAGAGTAAATTCCATGACCTTAGTGGAGCTGTTGGCGAAGGCCCGGTGGAAAAGCTTTTGGTAGTGATTTAAACGGCGTCTAGACCGGAGTCCATTCTGATGCAGTGAGCTGTCCGGGTGTTGCACTTTGTGTTTGATAAACAAGGAAAGACTGAAGTTGGCGTGTAAAATGACTGCCCCTCCTTAAGTTCATTTTGACATTAGCCCTTATGAGAAGACACATTCCTCTGTGGTGAACGTGAGGATAGTGGCCAAGACAACTGATTTATCACGCTAAAGCTGTAAGTGTGGCAGCAGCCAGGGATCTATTTGTACTGAGGACGCCTGTAAGCCTGAATTACACTGATCTAAAACGTACTTGCTTTGGGCCATAACTCTACACTCAATGTTTTGGTAGACCCTGTTATAGGTCTTTAAGACATTCTTATTGACAACAGCATTACTGCAATGTATTCTGATGAGTGCTTAAAGCCAGAACTGTACTGCAGTGAGTTTTACTGAGGCTCAATGCATTTAATTGCATTTGTCATTTGACAAAAGATTTATGGCAAATTTAAAATGCCAAACATGCTTGTTTGTGTTTTATATCACTGCATACATATCTCTGGGTTTTGGGCAAGACATTTCATAGACTGGAGTTGGTTAATCCGTTCCAATGTTGGATGAATAGTCAAAGGCAAACAAGGTAATGTGGCGGCCTCATCATCAGAGCATCTTTTTTTAATTAATCAGAAGAACGATTGATAAATTAGTGGATAATGAAAATAACTGTTAACTGCAGCCCTAAAATTATATTTCTCAAAAAGGAAGGTGTAAATGTGTATAAAAGCCGTGTCCATAATACCATAAATAACATTTTTATAGAAAGGTCCGTATAGAGTAATGTTTTCTACCAGCTGTGTCTGTAGTACAGTTGTATTAAAGGTTTTGTATCCAGTGCTTTGATTCTTTAATGAGTTATTTTCAGATTGAAATCTTAAAACAGTACACTAAAACAGGTGTTACACGGATTCACTTCTAAAACCTACTTTATTATTAATCATGGGTGCTGGAAGTAGGGGTGCTGAGGGCAGTGCAGCAAAAAAGTCCGGCATAATGAAAACCATTAGTTCATAAAAATGTTTAAACTTATGATGACTTTCTCCTTTTTTACCAGGATTCACCCGGACACACTAGTATTTCTGGCAGGAAAGTGGTTTTACCTTGTTTTTTAACCACTTAGCTAAAAGGTTATACAATTTGTGTAAAATGTGCCTGACGTGTGTTTTTAATTATAAAATAGGTAACACTTCATTTGTATGGTCTGCCTATAGACAGTTTATAGAGTATTTGTAACATTTCACCGGCTTATTAGCTGAAATCCAACACCCATATTTCTGATATTACGCCACTGTGGTTAAGGTTCAGTTTTAGGCACAAACCTCTTGGTTAGAGTATGTTCATGAACTGTCACATACACCAGCTTGTCAATTAAACACCTACAGACAAAATCTATAGGCAGACTATAGAAATGAAGTGTTACCATAACATATAAAGTCCCCCACTGTTGGAAATACCCCCAAACTCCCAGAAAATGACATGACCTCAACTGTTAGCTAGGACGTGCTTTAAAGCTGCAGGTCATTTTTATGAAAATGAGTTTTTGATTGTTGAGTCTCATTCCCAGTGTTGGACCTGGGAACAACCAACTATCTTCAAGCCACCAGCCGAAGTGACTGACTGAATTTCTTGGCTCTGATTGGTTTTCATTTGGGCTCAGCAGATTCTTGTGAATGCCATTAGGAGCACAGTATCTGTCTCATTGTACTGTAAGGGTATAGGGAAAGTCTCAGTGAATATGACAAAAAGTTATTTTATAAAACTTACCTAACGTACTACAGAACCTTACAGAACTTACAGACGTTACTCTCATTATGTAATCATTATGTACTATGGCAGCATATTTCTATACTTTGTAGCAACAGACACAATTGTGATGTCAGTGTAAAAATAATGAGCTAAAAACAATGCACACTTATATCAAGAGTTTTACCTAGCCTCAGGCCTTACTAGCTATTCCCATGTTCTGACTTAGTTACTTTAAAACATGAAGTGCTGTTTAAATACAGTTAGCTAATAGCTATGAGTGATAAACTGTCACCCAACAGTTATAAGAAGCTTTAACAGCAGAGGTTTTATACTGTCAACCACTTTAAACTGTTCCAGCCAGAAGAAGCACTCCACTGATAAACGCCAATAAGATGCTACTTTACTTTTTTCAAACTTTAAGCTAACTTTACAAGTGTCATATCACAAACCTGCGGCTGCCCTTCTTCTATAAACCCCTCTCCACCAAACACCAAAGTCAATTCTGAACAGTGATACCACTTATCGATGCTATTGATAATCCAAACCTTACACAAACGTTGCCTTGTTCCTGTCGGACTAGAAGGTTCGGGAGCGGAGAGGAAAAAGCGGTTACCTGTCAGAAGAGCCGCTCACTACGCCGAGTTCCCGTCGACACAAGCGGCATTTCTTCCCCTCGCAGCGGGGCAGTTTCCGAAAGATTATCGATACTGTTGAAAAGTTCGGTTTTAGGGACGAAACGGAGTGAGAGAGTGGAGGGAAAGAATGTGTGAGTGCAGAGGGAGCGTCATGCTGGCGAATGAGGAGGGGCGGCAGGGGAGAGAGAGAGAGGCTTAAAGGAGACTAATGAATCAAGTGGCCGCCCTCCTCCCACTCTGCCCCGCGAGTTCACTCCACAGGTAGTGGAGAGAAAGTCCTTCTTACATACTGCCTCATAAACACAGCCAGCTTTAATACTGCATGTTTTAATATGGCAGCCAGTGTGATGGGGGAAAACTTTCTCAAAATATCGACTAAGCATCTCAAAATAATGAGAAACTTTCTCAGATACTAAGTCATTGCTTTGAGAAGCTTTCTTCCTGAACTGATCAGTAAAACACTGAATAGAAATATCTAAAGGTGGATTTAGAAATTAATAAATAGTTTTGTCTTTTTTCATTGAATGTAAGCCTGTCACTTATTATAAATTGTAGCCATAACAGATCATTAAATTCTATGTTTTAACATGTTATCTTTATTAAAGTGTTACATTTGCCAGTATTTGACACCAAGCTGAGGTGGCCAGGCGTTTTTTAGGGGTGTGCTGCTGTTACCAATAGCCAATTTGAGCTGCACTTAATAAAATGGCAAGTGAGTGTACCTCAGGAAAATACAGTCTTGAATGAGCCTCTGAGACAGTAAGTATGGCAGCTCTGGTATCAGTTATTCTGTCAACCTTGTCATCTTCAAATGTGAAATAGTAACCAGCACGCTTTACTCCCTTATATGCTCACTGTGTTAAATCAACAAAAAGAAGCAATCAGACCTTATCAATGGGACCTCACTACAATTTTATGATGAAATCATTTGCCTTCCTCAGTCTACAAACTGGTAACAGTGTTTCATCTGAGCATATGTGTGTTTTATAAAACAAATGAGTGGTCAAGGGTTTGGTTACAGTGTTACACTTGAAGCAGCCAATGCTAAATATAACAGTGTGGCCAAGTGGCTGAGCTGTGCAGTTTAAAAACATATTGTTGGGGCAATAATTCATTGTAATTGTCTTTAATTGATAATGACAGCTGAAGAGTGACAGGACAGGGGAGAGAGAAAGGGGATGACATGCAGCACAGGTTGGAGTTGAACCCATGGCCACAGCAGCAAGGACTCATTTGTGGGCCACAAATCTTTTAGGCTTTTAAAATAACTTCAACTTTGGGTCATTCCCCCTCAGTCTCTCTGACCGGACCTGGAAATCAGTGAAAGCAAAAGTTCCATTAATGGGGAAATATCATATCACCCACTATTTCCCCAGTCCACCCTGTGTGTGTGATGTGTTTCATTCAGTCGTGTTGCCTCAGTGAGGAAGCTTGCTAGCTATCTTTCTAGGTTATGGACTATAGATATAAACAAACAAAACTAAAAATTATGAACTTGACTCCAGCATAGTTAGGAGATTAGTTTATGCCAAATCCCCCCACACCCCTACTTTTGTTATGTAACTTAAAAATAATAGTGATGGACCCTTTTTAGGTGGCAGCAATGAAAAGGAGTCATCTTTAGCATTTGTTGTGTTCTGGTTTCAGAATGATGAAGACAGGTAGAGAGCAATTACATACAAATTAGGACATACGCTCTACAGGAGGATTTTTTCCTGGGCCGTTATCAATGAATTGATATGATTGAAAAATAGTGCAGTGTGTTTTGGGAGGGAAAAAAGTCCCCCATAGGTGTGGGCTAAGCACCAAATGTTTATAATGTCTGACTCCGCCCCTTTTGGGGACAGAAGTGAGACTGGGCTTTAACCTTGCAGGTCTCTGCTTTTCCCTGAAGGGATGCTGCAGATGAGTATGTTGAAAAAAAATACATGCTTTAACTGCGAAAGAAATACATTGTTGCTTCTCTTCCCATTTACACAAAATGAATGAGAATAAACTAGCTCATGCTTCATGTATTCCCCTTTAAACCTGCGCTGTTCTCTCAGTGTGTGTACAGTACAAGTCTTTGTTTGCTGAAGCTTGCAAAGAAAACTCAAAAAGAGAAAGCCATATATAAGAAAATTGTAGAACATTTTATTTAATTGACAGTAATTCAACACTGGAACACAGAATTGAACTTTCCCTGTGTTTTTAAAGAACTTAAGACCACAAATGAATCCAACATAAGGCAAATGTGCATGTCAAATTTTCCAGGTTGGATGAGAAAATAATAGTACAATCACAACAGCTGTATGCATAAAACACTTGCACACACAGCACAAGTAATAATTCACTTTGGATGACCAATCTCACATACATGCCGACACTTGTATTCCCTCTCTATTTGTGAGATGATGGTTATCTTACAGGAACACTTCCACATTTGGGAAATCTTCTCATTTCATGTGTTGCTCAAAGCCAGATGAGAAGATTGAAACCCGTATTATTTTAGGATGTTGAGCCCAGCTTAGCACAAAGACTAAAATGAACTAGAAAGCAAACTAGCTAGCAGCTAGCCAAGAAGCCAGTCGAGCTCTGTCAAAAGTACTTCCAAAGAAAATTATTTGTAAACTACAGTTCAGGCACTGAATAAAAGAAAGTGTTAGGCATGTAATAATCTCTCTGAAACTTTGTACCTTGTACATTGTGTTTATAAGATGCATGGTCACTCTGTTCTATTGCCTTGCCCTTAGCAAATTAGGCTGTTGTTGTCGCCTTAGCTAACAGAAAATGGAGTAAACTAGCTAACTGTGCTAAACAGATGACTGCAAACCATATGAGAAGTAACACGGAAGAATTCTGGATTTGGCACTGAAAACTCATGGACAAAGGTAAAGCAGTTTGCTAACATTTGTTTCAATTTGACATTTTGAAAAAGTGACAGCCCTACCATGTAGCATCTCAAATGTCCTCTTTGTGACCCGTTACCACATTTTCATCAGAATTGTATCGAAAATTTTAGACCCAATCCAAAACAGAACTCTATAATAAGAGACCCAACTGCCCAAGGACATACAGACTTAATCTGAACAGACCCAAGGATAATTAGACCTGAGCCAAAATGTGGTCAACCTGAATGGGAAAGGCCCATTATTCTGAAACCCTAATAGTCTGAAAACTGTCCCATTGGACCGAATGCCCATTGGTCCGACAGCCCATTATCCTGAAAATAAAAGCCCACTGCTCTGAAGGCCTGCTGTTCTAAATATTAATTAAGATTAATATCTTACTGTATTTTGCTGTGCAAACATCAGTTGACCTTCATTGTCATGGTAACAATAACAAACATTTGGTTAACATTATGGAACGGTTGCAGTATGGTTAGGTTTAGGCAACAAGACTACTTGGTTCTGTTTAGTATATTAAGACTTTTGGGGTTTCGGAATAATGGGTGAACAATGGCATGGCACCGACCTGAACTGACCCAAACAGATGATAGCTATTACTGAGAACACTTAGATCCAGTTACACATATTGACATGCAGACCCAAAACTGAGGAATGTTACAGGATTGCAACCGTACCCAGTTAGACAGAACACAGTTTGGACCTGGCACGACTGGGCTCCCAGCTCGGTTCTCAGTCAAGTGAACTAGTGAAGACCTCTAGTCTAACTGACTGCAGTCAAGTGAACCCAAGTAACTTTTGGAGCTCTCATCTTTGTGACAAGCTTGGTAGCTCTTAAGAACAAACATTTAAGTTTTAGAGTTGTCGCAAGTTGTATTTTTCCATGTTGGACTGAGGATAACAGTTTTTCTGTGGTCCAGTCTTAGTTCTAAGCCAGGCTAAACACTTCCCAGATGCACAGAGATAAACCAGAAATCAATCTTCTGTGACTCGACAGCAACAGGCTTCCACAGATTTCTCCCAAACTGAGTGTTCCCTAAATATTATGGCACAACTTGTCTATGGACACCGACAAAATAACCATTCAGAAGTCGGCTGAAGCATATCTCAATCTGATACTGCATATGAATGAAGCACAAGTAGTCCACATTTTTACACAATCACTCAAAAAGCACATGTCACTGTTGCACCAAAAATAATACAGAGAACATCTAGCATAGTCTTCATCATCCATTATTATCATTATTATTATTATTGTTTCCCAAAGTTGTGTTTTTTGAAACAGCCAACACAAAAGGACAGCATTGTGCCAGTTCTTTAGCAACAATGACCTGAAGATTAACACCCTCTACGAAACTGACACGAGGGAAACATTAGACCTTAAACCTCATGTTAAGGTTACTAAAACGCATACAGTTAAACTATATTTAAAAGAAGTAGACTTCACAATAACAGTGTTATACAGAAATACCGACACAATGATTCCAAAGGGGTTTTTAGGGGACAAACACACTGTGACCATCTGCGTTCTGCTTACAGCGGATAACGTTCTTGAGGTAATCACTTCAGGGATAAAGAGACGGTAAAATGTTCACTTTATTTGGGAAAAGTTAGAAGAAATCGGATTTACCATTAAAAATAACAGCGGCCTCACACATGAAACAATAAAAACACTACATTTCCTATTATTACTGTATGCAGACACACACGCACACTTATTATGTCGTATTTCCACGTGTACAGTACACTAAACCACGAAACAACGTTCAAATGTAGGCGTTATTACAGAGAGATACTGTGGCTTACATTCACATGGTTTCTCTGAATGGGTGAGGAGTGTATGCTTCCTGTGCTCCACAGATGGCGGCGGGGTCAGGTGGGAAACTACAGGCAAAAATGGAGGCACATTCCTCTCCTGAGGCAGAGGGGTAAGGGAGGACTTTTTTCCCAAACTTTTTCCTTTTTTTTTTTTATGACAAACTCTCGCACCTCTTCAGCAAAGAATCCGGGGGCCTGGGGTAGTAGCCGGTGGTGCAGGGCTTGTCGGGAGAAAACCTGGGGAACTTATAATCCAGAGGGAGATCTAGAAAGAGTAAAATCAAACAGAGTAAACTGCAAGTTATCCAGTGCATGTGCAGGCCGCCTGCGCGTTTAATGCACCGCTGCTGCTCAAAAGCAACAGCAAATGTTTGAGAGTAAAGATTCATTATTCAGTGGAAAAGCACACTTTGTTCTAAACAGCAGGTAGTGATCACTCAGGCCAGAGAATGTTGGACTCATTTGTGTTTGATCTTTTCCCTCCAAAGAGACAACCCTGGCATAAAACAATAATAAATTACAGGCCTGCAAACTGAAGTGGGACTAAAAACATTTCTTTTTTTCTACATATATAAATTCATATTATATATATATATTTTGGGAGGGTTTTTTTCCTTTATGTAACAGGACAGCAGTTTAAGACAACTTGAGACATGGACAGGAAAGGGGGCAGAGAGAGGGGATGACACGTAGCAAAGGGCCACAGGTCGGATTCGAACCCGTGGCCGCCACAGCAAGGACTCAGCCTTGGTACATGGTGCACCAGGTGAGCTACCAAGGCTCCCGAAAATAATCCTACTTTTAACATGTAAACAAAGAATTTCTCCACTCGGAGATTTAAAAAATAATAAATATGTCATTAAGTTTTAGCAGTTTTTAAAGGAGACCTATTTCCTTAGTTTCTGTCATATTTAAAGTTGCAATGTCCGATGTTAATATTACCTGAGACCAAAGTGTTGAATAATGACGTAAACTTTAAATTTACGGAGTCTAGTAATGTATATTTACTTGTAGCTATTAGCTAACTGCTAACTATTAATGTTATCTGAATGATGAACATGGACATTCTGTGTGCACAACATGATTCCTTGATACTGACTCACTGACTTGATAGTGCTTATATTTTTAAAACAGCAACCTCTCCTGCAGAGCTGAACAACCCTTTTTTCACTACCAATTTTATTTACATTTATTTTAACAAGAAGGATATACATAATACATCACGTTACAACAATTGTCAATTATAAGGGGGGAGCTGTTCAAAGACCTAAGAGCAGCTAGAGAAACTGGTTTTACCCTACTCACTTTACCCCACTCTTCCCTTTAATAAATGCTTGGAGGAGAGCGTGTGTCGGGACGACAGAGGCGGCAGTGGGATGCTGCAGAGAGGAGGCTATGACAGCAATATTTTAAGCCCACCTGTACATGTGGCTATCCAGAACAGGTACTTTACCTTAGACCTGGTATATTTTAAGCATACTGAACTCTTAAAGCTTAAACAACATCAAAATTAAGATTTGCTGCCAGTGCGTTGGAAACACCTGCATTTTGAGAGAAGAACTCGGCAAACTGATTGCAACATCAGTACATAAAGGTGAAAGCAGACCGACACAGTGAAGGGCACTGGGGTCATTTCACACAAGTTCAGACTCAAACAAATGATCCCAGTGTGAAAACAGCCATAAGCTCATCATTATATAGGAGTACCATTTTGTCCAGGAACTGCTCTGCAGCAGTGGTAGTTGCAGTTAATTCTAACTTTGGCTGCACATCTGCGTCTCGTTCAGTCCATGATTTAATTCTCGAGAATGTTTCTGTGTTGAAAAGATGGAGGGAATGTTTGATGTGGGAATATAGATTTTTAGCCGCTAACAGTTTAATACCGGATTGTTTTTTCCTGTTTTTACACCATGAGTTTGATTGTCATGCTCTGCGAACCATATGGGTGCATTTAAAGGGACACTGGCAAACATTATTCACATTGCTCGGTTGAGGAAAATAAGATTGGCTTTTGTTTTTGTCACAATGTTTACAAGCTGAGGGAAGACAGCGTATTGTAAATTCTCCTTTATTCACGGGATTGTATAGAAAACCATAGGCTTGGGTGAGAGCAAAACCTTTATTGCTTATTTTACGTATATCCAGACCACTGACATACAGTTGGTACGGAAAGTATTCAGACCCCT
>NW_023340246.1:1979107-1984789 GCF_004916995.1 Morone saxatilis
GGGGGGGAGAGGTAGAAGGAAGGAACCCACAAGATCACTGTGGCTGAGCTCCAGAAGTGCCAGTGAGGGCAGACTGGCCAAAAATCCACAAAGTCAACTATCCAGCTTGCACCCTCACCAGTCGGGCTGGTAGCGCAGAGCGGACAGCAAGCCCTCTCTCAGTGCAAGAACATATGAAAAGGGCACACATAGAGTTTCCCAAAAAAAACACATAGGATCCCAACTAATGAGAAGAACGATTCTCTGTCTGACACCAAGATGAACTTTTGCGGTTAAGCTAGCGTAGTGTGAGAGGCAGAACCAGCCACTGTCATCACGGGGGGGGCGGGAACCTGCCCAATACAATCCCAACAGTGAAACAGGTGTGGCAAGCACATGCTATGGGTGTTCAGCTGCAAACAGGACGACTGTTCAATTGAAGGAAAGAGCAATGCGCCAAAGTACAGACAATCCTGGAAGAAAACCTCTTCAAGAGTGCTCGAGACTCAGACCTGGGCCGAAAGGTTCACCTTCCAACAAAACAATGACGCTAAGCACACAAGCAAAATAATAAAGGATGCTTGGCAACAACTCTGTTACCATTCTTGACCTGCCCAGTCAAGCCTGACCTAAACCCAAAATTGAGCATCTCTGACAGACCTGAAAATGCTGCCGACCCAACATTCAACCCAATCCAACCTGACCACGAAGGAGAGGATCTGCAGGAAGAAGCACGAGGATCCTCAAATCCCAGGTTGACAAACACTTTTGCATCAATTCCAAGAAGACTCATGTGCTATCACTACTCAAAAGGGCTGCTTTCACTCAATACTGAGCCTTTTTAATAAATGCAAAAATTTCACATTCTGTTTTTTTTCTTCAAGCGAGGGCTGCTGAGTGTAAACTAATCGAGAAATGAAAATTATAAACTTTTTGATTTAGCAAATGGCTGCAAGTAAACCAACCAGACGTTGAAAGAATTAAAGGGGTCGTGAGATACTTTCCGTACCCACTGTATATAAAGACGAAAGACATGACAGCTCTTTAAAAGTGTGGATCGCCCCGGTGCCCAATGCCTCCATGTTAGCAGATGGGACATGGGTCAAACTACATTTTTTTGATGAGTTTGGTTTTAATTAGTTATGTGAAGCTATAAAAAGGGGGTTTCATGTAATGATTGACAGCTGAGCCCTGCTCGCGACTGAGTCAGCAGGACTTATCGGCGGGACCTCAATACCACAGCACACCATCGCTAATGCGCAGACTCTGGCTCAGAGTAGGGAAAGATGGTAGCGGCGGTATCTGGGATTTTGGCTTTATTTTTGTACAGTGGAAGGAAGTGTAGACATGACATCTTTTATAAGTTGATGGTCCAGACTCATATACTATATTTAACAGTTGGAAGGAATTATATTAATGTATAAAGTGTGTTTTTTGGATAAATGGAAGTTATCACTATATTAATGGTACATATGTAGGATTTCAGTGAATATAGATTTTTGAACTGATTAATGAAGGACTATCATAGGCATATTGGCTAAACAGTGTACTTGATTACTATGTAAAGATGTAATCTTAGAGTATAGCTATACTAAATGTGGGGCTTTTGTTTTTTCTTGGCATTTTTAGATGCAAAAAAAAGAATGGGACGGACTCTGTACTCCCCGCCGTTCCTGGTAGACTTTTAATTTGAAACATTTGCAGGAAGTATTGAATTTCACTGACAGTTTAAATTATTTAGTGACTGAAAACAGTCTGTTTAAAAAATGATACTGGTGAATAATCTTCTGTTATACTTAGAGACATAGAATCTGTTGTTATACTTATGTGTTTATGCCAGCCACACTCCCAGCTTTATGAGTACAGCTTTGACACTGCACTGTGTTCCATCTCTTTCCACATACCTGCTATGTGCTCCACACTAGGGATAGCCATGGTGCTATATTTGTGAATGCAGTGGCAGCACCAAGTCAGTTTCTGGCTTTCCTCGTCCCCTCCTCCACTCCTGTGTACGTCCACAAAGTAGGAGCCCCACTGCTTTGACACGGCAGAGGGTGCCTTCATGCCCTGCTCCTGTTGAGACAGTCGACACACAAACCAAACTATGTAACTGTCAAGATTCATTTACAGACATGTGCAGACCTGATAAAAGGAGAAGGGAATTCAACCCTGAGCATGGGGAGTATAGCAAGACTTTAAACTGGCTTTAACCCAAGCAGCTCTGAGGGTTATTTTGACTACTGCATGAATCATTATTTCTCAGAAATGCACTTACTCATGATCACTCATAGAACATCAATACATTTTACAGGCAGAAATATGATGATGTGTCACATTAACTGGGACAACAGCATGCGAAAGGAAGGACGTGATAAGATACAAACCTCACAAACGGAAATAATAACTTAGTGCTTTGTGCAATATCAGATATCCTGTGCAAGAGGATAGTCACACAGTCGTGGAGATTCGTAACAAATATTTTGAAATGTAATATTTGAAAAGGAACCAAAAAGCAGAACAAAGTACATGTAAGTAAGGAGGAGTAAGTAGTGCCTGACGTATTTCTGAAGATGGGGAATTAATAAGACTTCAGCATGCTGAAGCAGAAACCTCTGACCTAATAAAACAGAGTCTTTAAGCAAAAACCACTGCTTATTTGTCTGCCTAGCTACCTACAGTACCTCCTCTGCAGTATTAAGTGCATGCATGGGAATTAGACCAAAGCAGTGTTAGCACCATGTACGACCACATTGGGTGTTTAAGAAAATCTTGAAAAATGAAAAGGGGTTCAACCACAGGAAGAGGAAGTCATCTTTCTCATCAGCATCAAGATTTAATCTGTGTCAGTGATGTTCTCATCCGGCTCGATCTACTGAAGGAGCTCATCTGCAAGATGGGTATCAGGAACTAATACAAGCATATTTTATACTTTTTTTATTTACAGCTATGTTAAACTTCACTATTCTGACAGTAGTATTATGTAGTAGTAGATTTTATTTCACAGATTATCTGTCTCACTGTCAGGATATAGTGAAAGTTTCAGAAAATATGACAAACAGTTGTTTTTATAAAAAAAAATTGCTAATGTAGCTTTAATGCTATGCTAGATGTCATATCAGTGTTGCAAATTCAAATGTTCAAAATGAATGTATTTCCTTTAGGATAACTCCATATTTATTACAGCTGCAGCACAAGGTAACTCACCAGGTTAACTGACCACTCACTAAACCTCTCCCCAAACAGCAATTATCAAATCATAGTGTAGAACTCTGTTTTCAACTTTTCCAAAACCAAAACACAAGATCAAGAGGTGAGGGATGGATTAAGCACTGTGTCTGTCTGCTCTAATGAAAGCTAAAATCGTTAGCATGTCTGCTACCTAGGCCAAGGAGCTGATCATTAACTGACTACATTAGTATGTGGGGTTACAGTTTTAAAAAAGTTTTGTTCTTGGATGCTATCAGAGTTTAAGCTACATTAGCAGCTCTCTCCTGCTTTTTGTTAGATTTGGAAGTTTACACTAAAGCCACTCCAGCCAACGTTACCTGAGAACTGTTACATTTGCCAAACACACAGGTTAGTCCTCATCCCAAAAGCCTTTTTCCAATGTAACTTTAAAAGTGAACATAATGTATAACAAATAAGTATAGAAGCTAAGCAGCCGGTGCCTCTGTGGGACATGTAGCCTTAGTCTTTAAGCATTATATCACGTATGTAGCTCCCATGTGTACATTTAATACTCCTTTTACAGGATTCTTGTTTAATTTGAGTGAGCTGGAAACATTAAGTCAGCTCAAAAACAGTGTTTTCAACTAACTCACAGAGCTAACGTTAACTTAATTAGCTATCTACATCCTATAAAATGTGCCAGTGACAGGACTGGGAGCTCTGGTTTCATACAGGCAAGGCTGGCTGTAATTTCATATATCCAGTAAGAACTATACAAGAATAAGGAGGGATGTCAGAACACTTTGTCATATTATTATCTAGCAGGGTCCAAAATTACCGCCCACTAAGCGCCAAATGCCAGAACATTTGGGGTTGCAAGCAAGGTGGCCGGAGACTAATGTGACCCTCACTATCCACCGTACCTATTCAGATGTCAATGAGTCAAATCAATGCAGCTTACTAATATTTGGGGCTTTCTACAATATCTCTGTCTTGTGTTTTTGCAGTAAGAAAAATCTGTGTTACATGTTATTAGAGATGTGGTGATACATTCCTGGTGTTAAGCCAGATCCTGACTAAAATATGAAGCTCAGTAAGGAAAGGCTAAAAACTTGAGGTAATTATCTTTAGTCAAAAGTTTTATGGCCAAAAGAAAAGTTTTGGGCTGGTAAAGTTTCTCAGATGAGCCAAAAAGTTCATTTCAGACCCCGTTTTCCTAGTGTCAATTATGATTTATTTCCTGTTCTTCCTACCCATCATAAAATTATGTCTGTTTGGCATTACCCATACAAAGTTGATTTTCAAACCTGTTTTTACAATCCATTCCAGATTTGTATTTATATTGTATTGTAATTCTACTCTTTAAGCTCGGTATTACAATTTTTAAAAAAAAGTGAGAATGTGATAATATCTGTTCATGGAATGACTGCTGGTTGATCAGAAATGCATTACTGTAACTGTCTGTTATCTTGTTTTGTAACTTTAATATTCCAGGAATAATTAGCTATGTTATCTTGACAAATTCTAAGAAAAAAAGAAAAAGTCTAAAATACACAGATAAGAGTTCATAGTTAAGGGTACAAACTGGTTCAAGGATTCAAAACTGCAACGCCTATTTATTATCTAAATATCTCAAAAATACACAGTGCACCACCCACAGATTATGTAATGAGTTCATCCTTGTTAGCTGTCATGGGCTTGTTTTCCCTTAAAGCCCGGTTCCTTAAAACATAATGGACTGCTTTGTATGAAGGTGATATCATACTTAACCTTTTACCCAAACCCTCTTCAGAGCCTTAATCTGACACCTCCTCTTTATCCTCATTTCTTTGTTTAAATCCAAGTTGTTGTTCTGGAATTCCTGGTCACATTTACTTTGCACAAGCCTCCAATTCTTGACTGGGGTCTTAGAGACAGCAGGTGCTCCCGTTTGTGTTCAGTTCGAATTCTGTTGCTTTTAAGGTGGCTACATGAAGAGCGATTCATACCATAGAGAATTTAATTTTGCTTGAAGTTTGCAGTAAACTATCCCAGACTGAGCATTCAGCCAATCAGACTGGCCCAGTCTGACTTTGTTGTAGCAGTGTTGCTATATACAAGGTTGGCAACTGCCCTCCAGACCACAATAAGCCCCATATTCACTCCATGTCAGTTGGTTTTGGCAATTCGCAAAAGTGCAAAATTGTTAAGGGATGTGCATCAAGTACAGTATCAACTAAGGTGGCTCCTCATTATGACCTCATTTTAAAGAAAAACTGAAAGTCTTAGTTTGACCCAGCGTCAAATCTAGTTTAAAAAGTTTAATTATTTTATCCATCCATATTCCATATTATCTGGGGCAGGCCAAGCAAGGTGGCCCAGATGTCCCTACCTCCAGCAACGTCTTCTATCTCCTCTTGAGAGGGATCCAAGCCAAATGAGATATATAATCTCTCCAGTGTGTTTTGTGGTCTTTTTCGGGGTCTCCTACCACTTGGACGTGCCCGGAAAACCTCTACAGGAAGGCGCCCAGGAGGCATCCTCATCAGATGCCCG
>NW_023340246.1:1984798-1985136 GCF_004916995.1 Morone saxatilis
GTGAGTTCTCTACAGATGTCTGAGCTCCTCACACATTTCTCTAAGGCTGAGTGGTGGAAACAAGAAACATGTATCTGATAAAAATACCACAAGCAAACAGCAAGAAGCATTAATTATGAAGCACTGGAGTTAATGCTGACTTGGAGGTGTACATACACATTGCACAGACGGCAGTAGCGTGTGATCCAGAAGATTCCAGCAAATACTTTGTTATTTGTTAAAATGTTATCATAACAGTTATGATATAACATATGAAAATAAAACCCAAAGTTGTAATTAACTGGAATTAAAAGCCAGAGTACAACGGACTCTGGCGCTGTATTTAAAAAAAAAAAAAA
>NW_023340246.1:1985243-1985691 GCF_004916995.1 Morone saxatilis
CAGCCTTTAAAAGAGTACTCCACCAATGCAGTATTGCACTCCTATAACAGTGTCAGACTCACAATGGACAGGGAAAAAGAAAAGTATCAAAATTTATCATCTTTATTCCACAGGTTCTTCTTTGTTGTCAAAACCTGGCACCTACAATACCCACAATGCATCTTAACTGCAAACAGGTTGGAAGGAGATTGGGGTGTGTTATGCTAGTAGAAGCTAATGTAGCCTGGAGCCTCGAGCAGCGGAAATGAGGAGCAGCTACAGAAGCTCACATCTGTCTAACTCCACACTCCACACAGCTCCATCTGGAGACACAGAAGGCTTTATACTACTTTTTTCACCTGCAGTAGTACTCCTAAACACTTGGAAACAATGCGTAAAATCAGTGGCCGTCCCTTTAATGTGCCTTTAATCTTTAACATAACTTTAAATTTTTTTATATATATATATT
>NW_023340246.1:1985791-2000073 GCF_004916995.1 Morone saxatilis
CTTGATTTGAGAAGATACAGACTACAAAACAGAATATATCTGCCAGTGTAGTAAGAGAATTACACTTGCTAATATTCCCTGAAATATGAAAAAATATTTAGGCTTTAGAAAATGAGCAATGTCTATATGTACATATATATTTGAAATAAGTGGTAAAACACTAATCCAAGCACTGTATTAAGTCAAATATTGGGGATGAAATTGATTAAAATATTCATTATCATCTTTACTATTGTGTCTGTAGTGAACTGGCTCTGCCATCACAGTGTCCATCAGTGGGTTCATCACTTTGGTCCAGACTGAAATATCTCATCAACTATCAAATGACATTTGGTGCATTCGGTACGTTTTCACTTACTGTAAATATACCTCAACATAAAATAGACTTATTGGGAGAAATTTGGTTCAGTTATTCCATCACCATCACCAGGTCAAAATGTGTCCACAACCTAACTAATGACCAGAGCTATTGTAGTTTTTATTTTCATTTCTTTTCGTTTTTCATTTTCAATTTTTGTTGCCAATTCAGTTTAGGTTTAGTTAGTTCAGTTTCAGGTCATTTTAGTTTAGTTTTTATTGTTTAAAAAGTTAGATTTTTTACCTTCGATGACAGTTAGTTATTTTTTCAATAACAATATAGCGGTGTTTGTCAGGGCAAGATTTAAGATGTTTAGAACAGGTATTACATAAAACACTTTGTGAAGGCAAGTGACGCCCAATCATGTAGACATCCCAGTCTCAATAAACATACCATATCTGCCAACACCTCCTCATGCTTGTTGTTTTGAGAAATTCAACCAAATTGACAAGAACTAAAACTTAAGACATTACCTGTATATGTTTATTTTAGTTTAGTTTGTACACTATCACTTCAGTTTTCATTATTTTCTGAAGAGTCCCTACAACTCACTCAAGAACCCCAGTTTGAAAACTACTAGGCTAGAAAACCAGAAACAATGAGCTAACAAAGGCTAAATGTTCTGTAAAGCAGAGTGAGGGTGATGCTGATTCTCTGAGAATGACTCACATCACACATTATCTATTTCAGCCCTTGTTATTTTAAAAACAGAAGTGTTAACCAGGTTAGAAACAACAGCAACAGCATGTTCAAAAGTACACCAGGTTCTAAAATAAGGCCATCACTGTGTCAGAGATATCAGATCAAAATGTGATCTCTCTCATATTCAGGTTGTAGCTCAAGGCTGAAAATGTTAATATTTCTCTCTTTTTTCTCAAGCACAGGCAGTATCCCATTTTAATGAAATCTGAAGACCTTAACCTTGCATTTAGGCTCACTGCTGTGTGTACAACTTATCTGTATGGGAAAGCTATCCAGAGACAACCCTGCTCTTTATCATCCGCTTGATAATACAGAACAACTAATAGTTTAGCAGAAAGATGGATAACACACATGCCTGTTTTTGGGTTTGCAGGAATCACATTTCCACCACGACTTTCCCAGAACTGCCCACAGCTGGTCTTCGTACCCCGAAAAGCCCAGCATCTCTCATTGCTCAGCAGCGCCGCAGCCGGAGTCATGGGATCACTATGATAAATATTTACAGAGGCCAGGGATTCCAGCTAAGAGGCAACATGTTATAGAAGAGACTCATTGTGGATGGATACAGAGCTGACGAGGAGCTCGGGAAAGCCAAACCAGAGAATATATGTTTATTAAACAGCGGACAGGTCGGAGACAAGGACCCCAGTGCGATGCCCCTGTGGCTCAGTGTCCCAGTGATGATACAGCTCATTGCTATGAGTCTATTTCCTGTGTCCTCATGCTATCAGAAACGGCTTACTGTGGCTTTAAGATGACATGCAGTGTGGGCCTGTGGACCCACGTCTCTTATCAGCCGATCACTCAGAGGAGCAGTTAAATCTAAAGCCAGGCCAGGTAAACAGAGCTGCAGGCATGCAGGGGGACCTTAATGAGCCCATTGTGCTGCACACTGTGTGGGGCCCAGAGCACAGGGAGAGGAGGGGGCCATTCTCATTTTTGGTCTCATATTCAGTCCTGAAATATTATATTCCCGTTAAGTTGAGAAAAATTCTGCCAAAAGAATTAGATAATCACAGGTGTTTTCAATGCATGTTTGCAATGAGATCAAGCTGAATAGGGCGGATAGTTTAGTAGTTAAAATGACGAAAACCTTATTCAAAGTGTTACAACTGCCTTATTTGAGCTGGATGGAGTTCTTTCCTTTCCCTGTCAATTGTGTTTTTGTTTTTACTTAAATTGTAATTGGTGTCTCCCTCAGAAAAAAGATTTCAATCTTAAGGGACTTCCTGGTTAAATAAAGGTTAAATAAATATATAGACATATATAATAAAATACAGGACCAGTGGGGAGGATTTAGTGGCATCTAGTTGCTAGTGCTAGCCCTGAATCCAAACTCCTCTACTACTAATAAAAACAGCACAGACGCTTTAGAATGATCACAACTGCGCTTCTCGGACCTGAATCTCCATGATCATGTCCCGTCAGCTCCGCCATGACCCTATCAGGTTCAACACTGTGCTGAGAGGGAATTGTAATCTTCCCTGAATGCCTCTATTCAGCCCACCTGCATTAAGTCCTGTCAGGTGAAAGTGGAGAGAAGTGAAAACACAGAGTGCCTCAGGTCACCCCAGAGGAGTGTTTAAAGCAGCCATAAGTGCAGGTTGACACTGAATTCCACAAGCGCTTTCTCCACGTGGCTGGGGAACAGAGGGGGCATTGAGCAGAGGGGCTGGGAGGAGGGGGAGAGGGGGTGGGAATGTGGACGATGATGGGCGCCGCTGGGTGGGCACTACACAGTCAGGGTTTCCATGTCATGTTTTCTTCTTTTTCTTATATAGTCCTGTGGGAAACTACAATACCCACAAGCTTTACACAAGGACATGGTCATACAAGAAAATGACACAGCAAAAATGTATTTGCCAAGCCAAAAAGGTTCCTTTTTTACACGTAGAAGTCAGGTTAGGGCTTTCTTATGGAACTGGGTAAGTTCATAATAGTAATAATGTAATTTGCAAAGACATAGTTATTTTAGCTGTCTTTGTTTTCTGATTTAGTTATTTTATATTTTCTTAAATTGTGTAAGTGCTTTTGGGTGTCAGGTTAGTGCTGTTCAGTTTTTATGATATAAGTCTTTTGTTTCTTTTCTTTTGTCTTCCAATCTTGGGGCAATATTGTAAGTGTTTTCACTTTACCATGTTATACCTATTTTTACCTATTATCCCTATCCCTGTGTCTGATAATCCATAAATATAAAGTTAGGTTATCCTTTATTGATCCCTATTCGGATATCTGATCCAGCAGCAGTGAGCAGTGAGCACCAATGTGCAGCCCCAGAGACCACTCCAGTTCTAAGCCAGTACCTTGGTCAGGGCTACTAACAGGATTAACCTAACATGATGGCAGAGGAAACCCATGCAAACACAGGAAGAACATGCTAACCCTGCACAGAAGGGCCCAGCCAGGATTCGAACCAGAGCCTTCTTGCTGTGAGGCGACAGTGCTACCCTCTGGGCCACCGTGCTGTTCTCGCATTGTTTCTATAACCCATCATTTTCTACTTCTGGGGATAATGCAGAGAGCAAGTATGGACACCAGAGATAAGTTACTACTGCTTTAAAGGTCTTTCATAAGAAGTGGCTGCAAAAATAAATAAATAAGAAAATCAATCAATAAATAAAAACATGCTAGCTTGCCGGTAACACACTGGCAATAGCCTGCCAATGGCTCAATAAGCTATCTGGGTTGCTAACAGACCTGTCATTATTGTTTATTCAGGAGACATTTCTTTATATTTTAGCTTCCTCTCCTGACTGCAAACAATGCCACATCTTTTACGTTTACGTTTATACTAAATTGGATGGTGCGACACAGCCCACCTCTCTCCCTCATTTCCTGAGATCTCTCTAATATTCCAATCTAACAAAGACTTACAATGACCCCAAACATAATAATCATAATAACATTGCTGCAATAAATGCTGGTTAACGCTGCCCTTACAGTGTTCTTTTAGTTGACTATTATACATCAGACATGAAGTCATTCTTTGGAATTAAAGAGAAGACAGCGGGCAGGATTTCAAAGTATTAGAAATCAGTAGTCACTTTTATATTTAGTGCAAACTCTAAGATTGGTGTCATCTCATCTGACACGATTGTTCATTTTCCAAACTTTTTTAAACTGTGACACCTTTCCATAGTGATTTTTTTCACAGACACTGCTCTAGAGCTTTCTCTGGAATGCTGCACTGTTTGATACATTTTCCCAGCAGATGAGGAATTCCAGTGCGGGACAGCAAGCCTCCCCTCCTCTGTAAGCCAAGCAGCTTTCAGTGGACTGTCTAATGTCAGTTTCTGTGGCTGGCTCAAATTCAGACCGCTGAGGACTCAGATGATTCAGCAATTTTTGAAGTCTATTCACTCTGACCTATTTTGCCCTTCTCTTTGTACTCTTTAGTGTTATGCGTAGTCTTTATCTGAAAGGTTTACTTTATTTTTTATAAGCATACTACAACAAAAATGCGAAGGAAATCATCTCACAAATCCCAGATGTGGCCCATTTTAAGCAAGTTTTTAACTTGAATGATTTTGATGTTTATTTATGATCTTGGCATATCTTATAATGTGAAATGAAAATGTATGTAACATAAATTTAGCAAAGGTTTTCATCATAATTGAAACAACCGACAAAAGAAAGTAGAGTGGAACCAATGGCATTTGTGCGAGTGAATTATATTACACTGTTTTCTTTCCTAAGCAACACTGGGAAGTTGCCAAGTCCCCAGAGCAGTAATGAATTTGGTGACAGAACATTTTATTATATATATATATATATAAAACAGAGCTGTGTTGTTTTGAGTAAAGATGTACTGTATCAGAATCTTACTGTCAGGTAAACCACTGTTAGGCAGGACTAGGCAGTGAATCCTGCTTTTATCAAGCTGAGTTCTCTCCCATACCCGAGAGATAAAAAGAGGTCTCTGATCTGTGCAGACATTGTCCCTAAGAATGGGGTGCATTGTACATTTACTAACAAGTATGAGTGGAGCTGGCTGCACTGTCTGGCCTGTTTTATCAGTGAACTCCCAGCATGCTGGCACACAGCAGCCGTGCCGACAGTCAATGCCAGGGGCCACGTTCCTCCTCTCCATCACACCAGTGTGAATCTCCCTGAGCTGATTTATCGTGAAGCCTGCATCTCTTTCAGCCTCTGCCAAAAACCAGAGTTGGAGTCAACCTCAAAGCAAGCCTGGGATGTTGTCCGGCCAGAAGTCTGACTAGCTTGCTCCGGTAACACACAGTACGAGGCGGCTGGCCTACCTTGGGGTCTGGTTTCCCCGTCATGGTCTTGAGCAGCTCGTGGAGGTGAGGCCAGTTGCCCTGGGAGTACCAGCCGGGTTTGTCCAGCGACGGCAGGCCCTCGCTGTCCTCCACGTCGTTCACTGGAGAACAGGAAAGAGAATCAGACGCCACAGATTGACCAAACAGCCAGCTGCTACACAGCTCGCACCAAACCTCGTCAGCTAAACCTCACCACAGCACTCACCAGCCGGCCCACAAGGAGACAGAGCAGCAGAGTGTGAACTGTATGGACTGCTTCCAATACTCCCACTACCGCAGTGGCACTGGACCAGCTAACCTCTTCAGGATAATAAAAAAATACTGTTTTTGGCTAACTGCACAACTCACCTGAAACTGCAACACTGAAGCACAAATTGGCATTGCTTCATTTGAAAGCATCACAACATGAAAAGGTTGGGTAAGATTGTGAAGCACTGCATTAGAAACTCTACTACTAGAGTTCATTAAGGAATTGCTGTGTTATACAACTATGCTTTTCTTTCATTGTCTCTATTTCTCAGTCTTGTGCAGTGTTCACTTTGTCAATACAAACTATGACAAAAACTATTTACCAACAACATTTTATCCGTGAAAAAAACAAGAAGAAAACTAAACAGAAAGTAACCTTTGAAAACAAAAACGTCTTCAATAATCTAAACAATGCAAACAAATACCCAGACTGGGAGCTCGTGGTAGTAGTTTACACTGCTAGCATAGGAGCTAACATAGGAAAAGGAGCACCAGAACCGGAGCCGGGCGAGTGGGCAACTGAACCGGGTTCCCAGCCTCCGAGACTGACAGAGACACGGTTATTTACAATGGCTCCGACCAGGAGCTTGACTATGGGGAGGATGAAGACACAGCGGGGAAGGGACAGGAGGGGTATGAATCGGGAGAGGAGAGAGGCTCAACTGTTATTGGAAGACAAATCAAAAAGGGGTGGGATTTAGGAATAGTCAATTACACTGACAAAAAAACATCTGGGACAAACCCCAAAAACACAACATTAAAAAGGTAAGCTAATTTAACATCACAACAGTAACATTAGCATGATTTTCTGTTGGCTATCTATCTGTTTATAGGCGATCAGTAGGAATTAGTATGTGATTAATGTAGGCTAACTCTTCATCTAGATTTTTGCTAAAGAAATATTACTGCATTTAACCAATGTTTTAGCTGCTCATTTCAAGTTAAACAAGGTGGTTCGCATAACGTAACAGAACCATTTTAGCCAGGACACTCTCAGAACTTATTCCTATCTCAAGATAGATCTCTGTTGAATAAAGTTCAAATAAATCCCCTTTATATATGAGTAAAAAATCATGATGAAAGAGGAAAAAGATCAGGGAAAAGGTCTAACTTAAGCTACTATGATTCTATGTGTTGGTAGTCACTCTCTCCACAAAGATATTTAAGCTGCTGTTGATGCGTACTGTATTTCAGAAGCCATCGACTCAGCAGGGGGAGGGGAGAACCAGGCTGTGGGAGAAAGCAGAGCAGCGGTGACTGGTCCATTCAGATCCAGCTGTGCACCTCTCGTTTCAGTACAACCCCACTACGCATCACCACGTGTCGGCCAGGAAAACTTCCAAAACCTCACATTTACCCTCCAAAAATGTCGTAGCTATGCGTTCAGCCATGCAAAACATCCAGCCTTTCTGAGCCCGTGAATAATGACTGAGGGCTATAAGTTTTATGTTTGCCTAGAAGAAAAAGTGAAAAGTTGCTAGGCTGATAAAAATCCTTATTTTGTAATTTAAACGTTGACAAAATCAACATAAATGCAGGCTAATTACAGCAGCTCTGTTGTGTATACAGTACGTCTATACTGATACAGAAAGTGAAAGTACAAGGAGAAAGTTAGAGGGGACTACCTGTCTTATTAACTTTACTGGCACACAGCCCCCAACCTCACTGAGCCGGCATACGTCATCGCTTTGGAAAAGCTCCCCGCACACACTGAAACACCAAGCCAGCATTTTTGAATTTACACACAAAGCTCCTTTTGGGGGAAAGAGAAACACAGTTTGAGCCTGGACAGAGGGCTGAAACTGAGAGAAAAGACCCCATTACAAATGCAACCAGCTTTATGCTGAAAACAGCTGCGAGCAGTGACTGGAAAGGAGGTCGATGCAGGCGGCCAGCTTGAACAAAACAGTGAAACTGTGGGCAGTCAAAACAATGATCTACAGGGCACCCGGTTAGCTCAGTTGGTAGAGCTGGTGTCCCATGTACCAAGGCTGAGTCCTTGCTGCAGCGGCCTAGGGTTCGAATCAGACCTGCGGCCCTTTGCTGCGTGTCATCCCCTCTCTCTGCCCCCCTTTTCCTGTCTGTCTTCAGCTGTCACTATCAAATAAAGGCATAAAAAGCCGAAAAAAATATACTTAAAAAAAAACAATGATCTGCTACAAAGCTCTGTAGAGCTCACTTTTACACAAAGTCTGTTTTTTCAATTGTTAATCTAAAAATATTTAACCGTGCAACTTTAAACTCGAATTTCTGTATATAATTTTCAAGTACCAAAAAATATATTCATTTAGCCATTGCATGACTTCAGGTTGCAACACCACAAAGGTCACGAGTGCTGCATACTTCCAGAAGATGGTGTACTTGAAGAATTGGTGACAGATTTAGCGTGAGCTCTGTAGTTTACTGCTGAAGGACGTCTTATTAGCGGCGTGTTGATACTATCATTCATCAAGAGCACACAGAGAAGCGCTTTCCCTGCAGGCTGACTTAATATAAAAAAAATGTTGCAGATGTTCAAGAGGGTGCAGTTAGTGTTTACTGTCCACTGAGCAGGCAGAGCACTCAATATGAATTATTACAGCTCTAAAGCAGAGTTATACAGTCCAGATTGTATTCACTTATGGCTGCAGAACCATGACTCTATATGGCCTTCTGAGCTGAGCTGTGGACTCTCAAGATATTGACATAAAACAAACAATTTATGAACACAGACAACTATCAGGCTTTTATTAGACAGTTTCAACAGGGGGTATGTTTGTGTCTCTATAAATAGATTATGTGTGGGATACTCCAACAGTCAGTAAATGAGATTATGAAGGTGAACATATCAGCAATCAACCAATCAAAGAATTATCATGCTATTAGAGCCTGTTTACACCTGGAATTAACATGCTTCTTGGGTTAAGTATGTCAGTTTAGACCTGAATGCATTAGAATGCATCTCCACATGCGTCTCGAGTGACCGCTTGTAATCGGATCTCACTTCCTCGCTCTATATACAAATAAACGCTTTCATGGCGGTGTACCATACTGAAAATTTTGTCAGTCAATGTCAATTATCACGGTCCTTTTTATTTTTCAGTTCAACAGCACAATAGCTTGTCACTATTACCTGCGCTGTCAGCAGCCCTGCAAAAGAGATGCTGGTGCGCTGTGGGATGCTTTAACTGAACTTTATGAGCAGGACACACACTTTTGCTATTTCTACTGTGTGGAAATCTGATGTTTTCCCATCACAGATGCCAGAGAAAGGCATTAATGGCCGTGTGCATCCTGCTCCCACCATGAAGCGTCCTGCCGCTAGGCTGGCAGTCCAGCAGTCACTCACAGTGGAGAGCAGTAGAGGAAGTTGTACTGCAGTCTAGCCAACACGGTGGGAAATAACAAAGTGAGAAATAACTTAATGTGTAACATTTACCAAATTTACAAGAAGGCCCAAATAATTAACAATCATAAATGTCATAAATAAGGTTACACAAAGATTATAGTTTATGTAGTTCAAACAGACAGTGTGTACACAAACATCTGCTGCTTATCTCGGCAGGTAAAAGAGCCCAAAAACATCATCTGCATTTCAGTGAACTAAATAGACAGCACCTTTTGTCTGTACTTACAGGATGTCACTTGAGTAGGTGGTCTTTCAATGTGGCCCAGGACGCATTAGCGTTTACACTACAAAAGATATGCGGTCAAATGTGTACCAGACCACCTTGGCAAGTGGTCTGAGTGATCGGATCACAATGCGTCTCGGCAGTCGTTTACACTGGTCCACAGATGCATTCTAATACCACCTGTGAACCCCTCTTAGTCTCTTGTGACTGTATTTTCTTTCTGTAATTTAGCAAACTTTAAACATTCTGTCCTGAGATTTGGGGGTTATTTACTTATGTTTTCCTTTTTAACTTAAGTCAGTGAATTGATGGCAACCAGGAAGTTATTCATGAGGCTGGCACAGACGTTCTTTGATATCTGGATTGGATGGTCTGGTTTATTTTCAACAAGACACGCTGACACAGACACAGTTCCATGTTTCCATCAATATATATATATATATATATATACATATATAAAGTATCACAAATATAATTTGTATAACTTTAAGCCTTAATATAATTTAAATGGGTGAGTTCTATAAAAATACACCCCCCATACAGTCAAGAATGTGAAATTAGATATAGAGACCAAAATTGTTTTTCCTCCAACTTTTTTTAGTTTCCTTGTCTTTCTGTGTGTTGTTACTGTGATTCTGTTTTAGCCAGGATATTTTATATTTCAAAACAATTGTATTTGATTAAAAGTCTGACAATTAATGACCACATTCTTAAAAGCAGATAAATATAGTCAATGTTCCCCACATATGTGCAATCCTATGTGATTTATTTAAACAGACAGTAAGTGTTGTGTAGTATTATAATTAAACTAATGAATAGCCTTTTAAATGCATGGTATGCTGTTTTTCTAGGAATCAATAGAGCGCCTTCTTTGAAGTAGGTAACTACTGCTCTGGACAGGCAGGGGTCTTTAAGTTGACTGACTGCTATTTAAGAGCAGCAGGAGCAGCTTAAAAGAAGATTCTCACTCTCGCCGACAAAACCATGAAGTTCTACACAGTATTGGCCACCACAGGTTCAAACTGAGGTTAAATGTGCTATAAATATTGTGAGAGGAGAGAGCGAAAGAACAGGGATGAGCACCTGCACATGTGGGAGTGTACACACACACACACTTGTGGTAACAGCTTTACAGCTGGACACTGGACTAGAGAGACAGGAGAATGAGTGGTATGTGGTCTGTGCAGATGAGCAGCAGCTTTGAATACGTCCTGTGGCGTTTTTACTTACATAAAAGATGATGATTTATAATATCTCCTGGAGCCTGAGGTTATTAAGTGATTTATGTAACACCTTCCATACACTCCTCTGTCATGTTATTTGGTGATTACAGCACATTTTAAATGACAGTCTTCAAGGTTTTAACTATATTTTTTAGCCTAACCTAAAAAGAAAGCCCAAGGCTAGTTTAACCTTGTTTCACATTTGTATGTATTAACCAATAATTAATGTATATCACATTAAAACCAAGGCAGATTTTTCACAGCTTATAGTTTGTTCAGGTTAAACTGTCCAAGAAAAAAATCTTTTGCTTCAATTATTACCTTAATTCAAACTAGTTATCTTGACCATGTGACCAAATCCTACACACTGGTCTTTTAATCTTGGTTAACCTTTAATCTATCAGGATCTCAAAATGGTTTACACAGTTACATTAGCGATGGTTTGTGCTTTCAAATGATGTATGGTGCATAGTCTAACAAAGAATTCAAGCCCCTCCAGGCTTGTATTTGGGCCACTGTTTGTTATCAATAATGGATACAGTTACTTATCAAAAGACATTTCGTAATTGGTGAGCAAAATTGCTCCAGTGACCTGTTAGATTTGGCCCAAGACTTTGAGCATTGGCTATATATTGTGTACTGTAGCATTAAGTAGCTATCAAGGAGCCATCAAGTGAGTTTACAACCAACTGACTTGCGAGGCATTTGGACAACATGAACATGAAAGCATGAGATCATGCGAGAATCCATTTTGCCAGGCTTCAATCTATGCGCTTGTGTCCAACCACAGGGGTTCGGAAGAATCAGTGTCCATTGACAAACTGTGCTGTTTGAAATGTATCTATGTTTACCCTTCTTGGTGGGCTTCTGGAGGCAAAACCAGGTCTGGCAATAAGAGGCACTTCACTACACCTGTGTGAGGAGCCAGCATGCATTGGGCATTAGGTAGATTACACCTGGACAGGTTGCCAGTGAATCGTAGGGCTAAAACATTCACACCTACAGTAAAATTTAGAGTCACATATTCACCTAACCTGCATGTCTTTGGACTGTTTGAGGAAACGACACAAAAGCGGACAGAACATGTAAACTTCACATAGAAAAGGCTCCAGATAATGAGTAAATCAACATAAGAAATGGAAGTTCTCCTAAATCATTTATGAGCTGATAATTAGCTGTATATACTGGATTTCATCTCTACAAATACTTGGAAAGTGTTTCATCATCAGTCTTAAAGTAATAAACTTTCAGTGTCAAATTCTTATAAATAAACTTTTATTAGCTAATAAATAAAAAAGAAAATTTTAAGAGTGCAGAATACCAAGTGATGTTTCCAACTCAAAAAGGAGTGGTCAGTGTGTGTGGAGGCCAGAGGAAGAGCAGATGCTTTTCTGCCAACGTGGCAAAACGCAGGAAGAGCGAGGGAGAGAGAAGAGAATATTTCAGAGAGTGGATCATCCTGTCTTTACACATAATGCATCCCCAGTGTTATTGCTGGCAGAAAGACAACCCAGATGAGGGGAGCATTCCAGCAGGCGGCCCCTGCCAGTGCACACCTCCAACACGAGCACCCAGGATCAGATGCCTGGGGTTAATGAAAGATGGAAGGCAGCCCAGGAAGGTAACTGGACTTACGTGGATCGCTGACGGTGAGGTTCTGAGCCAATGAAATGTTGGCAGCTGATATAAATCTTACTAACACAACTAACAGCTGTTTAAAATATTCACATTATATTTAGAGTTTTAGGAGATTACAACTGGATTGAACTCTGTTTCCCTACGATACACACTTAAAATAACACATGGGATTTATGACATAGCAAATGTCTAAAAGGCAGCGCTTTCTTAAAGCTGCAGTGGGTAATTTCTAATTTTATCATTTTTTGTCATATTTGCTGAAACTTTCACTATATCCTGACAGTAATATATGAGACAGATAATGTGTGAAAAAAAACAGGGTTCCTCTGGCTCCTCCTAGTGCTCCTAATGGCATTTGTAAAAATCCACCAGACCTGAACAAAAACAACCAATCATAGTCAAGAAACATTATAGTTAAATCTCATTTCCAAGTTGTCAAATATTGATGCTGGGAATGAGACTCAACAATAGAGCAACATCATTATGTCACTGTATATGTCTCCAACTGTAGCTATTGTAACCAAGGTTATGCTAGTTGGCTTACATCAATGCTAACTTCAAACGTAAAACAATATTACGAACGAAAAAAACAGATTTTAGTGGCTATGCTTGCCTGGGTAATGTTAGCTAACTAACAGCTAGCTAGTTAGCGTGTCAGCTCAAAATCACATCCCTAACATCTATGTTATACATAATAAATACATAGCTGGCTGCCCAAAAGGTGCCCCCCTCCCACGCTGAAACCAGATTACTTGGCATAAGAGCCGGTACTTTGGCTGTCGAAACGCAAAAAAGCTTCAAGATTAGACACCGGCTTCAAACCAGCACTCAAACTGCCTTGGTGGAAAAGGGGTAGGTAGGTGGGTGTGTGTTTGTGGGAGGTACCCTTCAGAACTGGGTTGGCATCTACACTGTGACTCCACTTATGCTACTGATCTCTGTTCTGCTCGATCAAGCTTCAATAAATACTGAGGCGTAAATAATCTTATGGTCTCCTGAAAACGTATTCAATATGAGCGAATCATCTATCATAAGAATTCCTTCACACTCTGTAACAGGTGTTTTTCACTGTTTGTCGACATTTAGACACTGGCTGATGAAGTGCAGTGGGGCATGAGAGCAGCAGGCCAGTACTCACCAAGGGTCCTGAAGGGCCTCTGCTGGGGCACCAATGAGAAGAAACCAGGCTTCAGGGCGTTTGTGATGATGACGTCAAATAGCTCTTCGAAATCCTTCCTGTAAAGGGCCAGATAAACAACATTAACCTCTGTGATGGGCACCTGGCCACTGTGTGAAAGACAATGCCTGGACAGCATCCAAATACACTGTGTTACACAAGCACAAATAGCTCAGTGAAGCTAAACACTCTGTACAGATGATGGAGAACATGGAGCAGTAAACAGTGTACGCATAGGGAATACTTAGACCAATAGAGTAAACACTATGAGAGGGCAGTATACACTCTCATACAGATACAGTTTAGAAGGGGTAGAGAGCATGTTTAGAGCTGGTTGGTGTCTCCAAGGAGACCTACACTACTGTATGTAGACAGTATGTACAGTGTATGTAAGGAGGATCTTCAATATAAGGTGAGATGCAAACAGCAGCTTTATGAACCAGGACAAACTTCTTACTGAGAACTTATTAACATGTAAACCATCAGTTTGATGTGTGAAAGTGTGCATACTATGTGGTGAGCTGAGCAGCTTACCTTACATAATCAGTATACCCTAAATAGACTGATGCTTGCTGACATCATTTTTCCATACTGAACCCCCAATTTGCTTCCTTGATGCCACAGCAAATCGGTGGTGTGAATGTGTATGAAATGGTTAGTTTCTGTTCGATGGACTTTGCCATCCTGTAGTTGCGCTCCTGACGTGGTCGGAAGACTGAGAAGGCGCATTACAAGTACAGGTCCATTCCATTTACCTGATACTTGTCCACACTGTACACTGATTGTTTGTACTTTGAGGGTTTTGGGGTTGAATGTTGAGGGGAGGCCTTGAAAATAGGTTTTCCACTGAATTTAGGGGTCTGAAGAACAGATGACGGATTAATCTCTGGGGAAAAGAAAAAAATTACTTCTGTTTATTGGGACCAGGATCACGTAGGGGTGTAATAAAGGTGACTTACGTGTTAAATTACAGTCTCACGTGAGTGATGAGGTCCCACTTAAACACAGTATGTTCTGCCAAGATCACAGTTACAGGAAAAACTA
>NW_023340246.1:2000098-2000812 GCF_004916995.1 Morone saxatilis
ACTGATCCTGGTCCCAATTAGAACAGAAGTATTTTTTCTTTTCCAGAGATAATCCAGTCATTCTGTTCTCTAGACCCCTAAAATCAGTGAAAACCTATTTTCAAGGCCTCCTCACATTCAACCCCCAAACCTCAAAGTACAACAATCAAGTGTACAGTGTGGACAGTATAGGTAAATGGTAAATGGACGTACTTGTATAGCGCCTTTCTAGTCTTCCGACCACTCAGAAGCGCTTACTACAGGATGGCAAAAGTCCATCGAACAGAAACTAACCATTTCATACACATTCACCACCGATGCTGTCCATCAGGAAGCAAATTGGGGGTTCAGGTATCTTTGCTCAAGTGATACTTCGACAGTTGAAGGAGCAGGGATCGAACAACAACCTTCATTGGGGACGGACCCGTCTGCCTCTGAGCCACAGCCGCATCTATAGGCTCAAATATACTCCTAAACAGACACATACGTGGACACAGGCAGGTAGTAGTTTTATTTATACTATTTTCTGGATTCTGCTTGAACGACGTGTTCCCCACATTGTACTGGTTGTCCGGTCACAATAAACTGGCGGTACGCGGAAGCTTACGTGTAAATCCTTTACCCCGATTCCTGCTTATGTATTACTATTATTACTACTACTAGTAACCAGTCAGTCACCTGAATGCCACATTCTGTTACTCCCCACCTCTGCTGCATCTGCTGAAATCGTGCTAA
>NW_023340246.1:2000837-2003622 GCF_004916995.1 Morone saxatilis
TGGTGTGTGTTTGTGGAGGTACCCTTCCAGATGGGTTTGGCATCTCACTGTGACGGGTCCACTTATGCTCACTGATCTCTGTTGGGCCTCGATCAAGGGCTTCAAATAAAGTACCTGAGGCGGTAAGAATGGAACCTCTTACTGGTCGGTCCTGAAAAACGTAGCTTTCAGATATGGAGCGAATCGAGCTCTGGATCATAAGCGAATTCCTTCGACAGCCTGTAACACAGGTGTCCTCCTTCCCACGCCTGTTTGTCGACATTTAGACAGCTGGCTGATGAAGTCAGTGGCGGGCCAGTGAGAGTCAAGGCAGGCCAGGTACTCACAAGGGTGCGCTGGAGAGGCGCGCTGTCTGCGCCGACGCAGATTGAGAGAGAAACCAGGCTTCAGGGCGTTTCGAGAAACGTGTGATTGATGACGTCAAATAGCTCTTCGAAATCCTTCCTGGTATATATAGTGCATGAAGAGAGCGTAGCGATTGAGACCCCTCCTCGTGATAGAGGGGCATGGTCCAACTGATCAGTGAAAGGACAATGCCTGGACAGCATCCATTAATACACTGTGTTACACAAGACACAGCAATAGCTCCCAGTGGAGCTAAACTACTCTGTACAGATGATATGGAGAACCATGGGCAATAAACAGTGTACGCATTAGGGAATTACTTGAGACCGAGATAGGTAAGCACTGGAGTGATTGTGGGGGGAAGGGCAGGTATACCACTCTCCCGAAAAAAAAAAGAAAACTCATATTGTTCAGATACAGTTTAGAGAAGCGGTAGAGCTATTGTTTGTAGGATGTGCGTTGCGGGTGTCTCCCCAAGAGACCCTGACACTGGCGGTTTGGGTATGTGAGACAGGTAGGGTGTACGAGGTGTTATTTGAAGGAGGACTTCCAAGGTATAAGTGAGGGATGCAAGACAGCAGCTTTGATGTATACCAGGACAAACGTTCCTACTGAGAACTTCTGATTAACATGTAAACCATCGGCTTTTGAATGTGTGAAAGTGTGCATACATGTGGTGAGCTGTGAGCAGCTTACCTTACTAATCAGTATACCCTAAAAGACTGATAGCTTTGCTGCAACATCTTTTCCTGTTAATGTTTCCTGTAACTGTTGGATCTTTGCCGAAACATAACTGTGTTTGATTGTGGGACCTCATCATCTCACAGTGAGGACTTAGTAAAAACATGAAAGTCACTTTATTACCACTCTCTTACTGATCCTGCGTCCAATTAGAACAAAGTATTTTTCCTTTCCAGGAGATATCCAGTTCATTCTGTTCTCTGGAACCCTAAATTCACGTCAAAACACTATTTTCAAAGCCTCCTCACATCAACCCCAAACCTCATCAGTTCAACAATCAAGTGTACAAGTGTATGGACAGTTATAGGTAAAATGGTAAATGACTGTACTTGTATAGCGCTTTCTAGTCTTCCGACCACTCAAAGCGCTACTACAGTTTGATGGCAAAGCCCATCGAACAAGAAACTAACTCATTGCATACACATTCAACCACCGATGCTGTCATCAGCGAGCAATTTGGGTTCAGTATCTTGCTCAGGATACTTCGACAGTGAGGAAGCGGGGACAAACAACAACCTTCCCATTTGGGGACGGACCCGTCTGCCTCTTGAGGCACAGCCGCACTCTATGAGCTCAAATATACTCCTAACAACAAGACACATACGGTGGAAAGCAGGCAGGTAGTAGTTTTATTTATATGAACTATTTTCTGGATTCTGCTGAAACGAACGTGTTCCCCACATGTGTACTGGTTGTCGGTCACATAAACTTGGCGGTAGCGGAAGCTTACGTGAAATCCTTACCCCGATTCCTGCTTATGTATTACTATTTAGTTACTAACTACTAGTAACCAGTCATCACCTTGAATGCCACATTCGTTACCCCCACCTCTGCGCATCTGCTGAAATCGCGTAAGCTAATGTTAAGCTAGCAGTCCAAACAGCGTGGTAGCCCAGGGGGTTTAAAGCTGCAGTATGGTCACTTTTATAAAAATATCTTTTTACATATAATAAATTCCTGGGACAGCAGAACACGAGACATGTCATCTGTCATCTGTGAACAAATCAGGTTCCTCTGGAAAATGCAAGAAGAATCCACTGGGTCTGAATGAAATCAACCAATCAGAGCCAAGGAGTTCATCTCCAGCTTGGGGATCTTCAAGAAGAAGATGCAGAGGATCTCTTAAACTGGAGTTATGGTAAGTCCCAAATAAAGATCCAAACAGATATGCTGAGTTATAAGTAGTCTGCAGTTCATTAAATGATGCATATCTTGAATGGACTTGTTGAAAGGACTTGGATCTATGTATAAACAACTGTCAATATTTGTGACATCATTATACAGTGGATTAACATTATTTTGAAGTAAAAATGTGTTTTACGATATCATGAATGATCAGTCTTATTTTTTCAGATCATTACTGCTGTTGAAGCCGTTGAGATCCAAGGCTCTGTCTGGACTGTTATCACTGTTATCACTTCATTTAAACCAGAACCAAAGTTCAACACATCAGAGGACTTAACAATAACTAACAAATCAATAACCTATGCAGCACTAATAAAAATAATAATAATAAATGCCTTTATCCGGCTGTGGCAAATAGTGAAAGCAGCTTCTCTAGACAGCTTGTTGGGTTGTGGCCAGCAGCCTCCTGTCAGACAGCTCTGGCCTTGTTGTGCTACTTCTGACAGCTGACTGTCACTGGCCTCCAGCCGGCTCACCACACTGCAGCGGCTGAAGGCCAGGGATGGTTTTCTCT
>NW_023340246.1:2003693-2005951 GCF_004916995.1 Morone saxatilis
ACTGTCACAATGAGTTTTTGGTCTCCCTGAAGTAAAGGTACACAACACTTTAGGTGTAGGAAAAACAGGAAGCACACTTCCCTCCAAGCAACCTCTGGTGAGATGAAGCTGGCCTGACTTCCTCTCACGATATAAATTTGCATCCCCTGACCTTGTAAAGCAGTGGCTTGAACATGATTCTGAACACACACACTGATACACAGCTGGGGCTCTGACTGCTCTCCTTGGGAGGTGACACATGCTGTGGTTCTGGAGGCCAAAGACACAGGAGGGGAGGGGGGGAGCAAGTGAAACAGCAGGGAAGCGAGGGAGAGGGGTGAGGAACAACAGGAATGACCAGGCTGCTTGCTGCTTAACAGGAAATGGCAAGAGGAGGTGGGTGAGGAGAGGCCTGGGCCACAGAGGCACCGTGAGACAAACTGATCCAGAGCAATGCAGCATTAACTTGACCTGCTTTCTGCCTCTGCTGGAGAACAATCAGCTGTATGAAAAGTGAAAAAGCAGACCACCTAAACAGGCGAGTGCAGTGTGAGATAACAACACCTTCCAAAGAACAAGAAGGGCTTATGTTTGTTGGAGCACAGCAGCAACAGGGACACTATGTTTTTTCAAGGCTCTCTTGCTGCTCGATCGTGTGTATAACAGGGCTTAGGCTGCAAAAATAAGCCAAAACCACACAGTGTGCAAACAGAGGGCCACTAATGCACAAAGCCAGTGTTAAACTACAAGCTGAGAAGCAAGACAATAAGTGCTGGGTGTTAATTGGTTACATGATTAATTCATTATTTATGGCAGCAAAAGTAGCTAAAAGCACAGCATGTAACATACATTCACCCTACAGAGATTTTAAGGTACCTAGTTGTTAGCTACGATGGCATATTGTAGGTTAAAAAATAAATAAATTACGAAGGCAGGGGAGGGGGGTAATATTCTGACAAAAAGTCCGTAAATTTGCAAGAATTAACTTCTCTAAGATTAAAATAAAAAACTTGAATGATATGATACTAAATATTGTGCGCCATGCATGGCTTTTGCATTCATTTTAAACAACAGGAACATTTATATTAAATAGTTATTAACAACATTTTACACTCATTTTAAAATGTTATCTTAAATTTTTATGTGTAATATTAAATCCCCCGCGGGTTAGTAATTATTTATTTATTTATTTATTTTACCTAATGGCCCTAATATGACGCCATAGTTAGCTACCAGTTTACTATTTACACATCCAGCATACAATTATTTGGACTCATGCTCTTGGCCACCTGGCCAATTGAACTAATAATAATAATAATAATACATTTTATTTAAAACTACAATATTCCCTCTCCTTTTGGCTCTGTTTTGGTCTCCATCAACTCACTTCAGCTGCCAGTGGTTGACAAAATAACTTTGTAGCTTTTGCGGACCTTTAAAGTTAGCAAGCTTAAAAGTTGAAAATCTAATAAGTTAGTATGTGCTAAGAATATTTTGTAAAACTCCTACTTCCAAAGTTGAGGAAGAACCTTCACACACAATGAAAGTGAATATGAAATTTAACATTTTTTTAACAGCATGGAGCCACAGATAATCTCTGAGAACATCAGGTTCCTCTGGCTCCTTCTAGTGCTCCTAACAGAATCTACTGGGCCTGAAAGAAAGCAACCAATCAGAGCCAATAAAGACTGTTGTTATTGTTCATTGATCATTCCCCAATTGTCAAATACCGACACTGGAAATGAGACTGCACCACCTATCTTAAAGCCACCAACCCAGAGCGTCTTTCTATCTTTCTCAGCTCTGACTGGTTGTATTCGTTCAGGCCCGGTGGATTCTTCCAATTGCCATTAGGAGCACTAGGAGGAGCCAGAGAAACCTGATTTTTTCTTTTGTATCTGTCTGTAATATGTAAGGATATATAGTGAAACATTGAGCAAATATGACCAAAACATTTTTTTTTTTAAAGTTATCTACTGCAGCTTTAAAGTGGGGCAAAAAAGCCAAATGTTCATTGTTGACTGTTGATGGCTGCTGGGATACATGTGAGTGTAGCATATGTATGTGATGATGATGCTAACACAAGGCGGACATGTGAGCCAGCGTTCACTAAAGGAATGACTGATGGCATGTGAGAGCCGTAAGGAATGTTGTGAGTTGAGGGGAAAGCAAAAAAACTGCCAGCTTGGACTGAGCAGAGACTTTTAGGTTATAAATCCCATGAGGGCTATTATGGTGAGCCCTGCAGACCAGGTCCTGGTCTTGTTAAGAAGTGCGGG
>NW_023340246.1:2006057-2006295 GCF_004916995.1 Morone saxatilis
TTCTTCATGCTGCGCAGCCAGGCCTTGACGGAGTCCGAGCAGGGCTGCAGGTACCGGCCCGGCTCCCTCTTCACACTGGGGAAGTACGTCCCTGCATCCTCTGTACAGAGATACAAACTCAGTCAGACAACCGGCTTGGATCTTAAAAATACAATACTGAAGGAACTATCATGGTCTGTAAGGTTGAGAATATTCTAATATTGGGGGGGTGTATCAGCCTTAAGTTAGACGCTAAAGA
>NW_023340246.1:2006516-2016896 GCF_004916995.1 Morone saxatilis
AGAGAGAGAGAGACAGAGAGCAAGCATACAGAAAAAAGGAGAGCAGTAATTATTTTATGATTATGTTATGTAATCAAAGCATTCATTTATCAGTGGTGTCTGCAGAACCACTGCTGCCTGCTAGCTTGCTATTTCAGTAAAGAGTAGAGTTGCTCTAGCTTAACTACTTCCAGTGAGGACTGACTATTCCATAACATGTCACTTATTGTTCAGGTAGTCCACAAGCTTACCAACTATTCAAATCAATTCAATTGACTTTTATTTGTATAGCGCCATCATAACAAAATTTATCTTAGAACTCTTTTCAAATAGAGCAGGTCTAGACGGTACTGAAAGCTAGCGTGGCAGGCTAGTGCTACCATGTTAGCGACTAGCTTGACCTTGCAAGGAGTGACTTTGTCCCCAAGGTCGGTTGTGGCTGACTGGCACTAGCATATTCCTGCCTGGCTAACGTGTTATGGGTTAACTTGCCAGCTACAGTATGGTAATTTGCCAGCCAGCCCTATGATCACCACCTATTTCATGCACTGATGAAAGCGGAGCAACTTTTTGGTGCAACCAGCCCTTTACATCAGTGTTACTTAGAAAAAGTTACTTTTAAAATACCATTTACTTGAAAAACTACTCAAAACAAAGTGTGATACATGTTGCAATGTTTTTAGGCATTTTAAAATGAAATTGTGGGAGAAAGTGAAAACTTAACTGCATGGAAGAAAACACACTGTTTGGAGGGTTTGTTTTGGAGGCTCAATGCTTTGTGGAGGAAACTACAACGATTGGTCACATTTGTGGAAAAGTTACAGTGATTGGACAAAATTTCCATCGCACAATTCACTGGGATTGGTTGAATTTGCATTAATTCTTGCAATTGCAACTTCCTGGAGGGACTGAATAATGACAGTCAGTAACTCAAGAAATCAATATGCGAGAGAGAAACAACCAACACTACATTCTGAGAGCACATCAAAACAAAACAAAAAACATAGTACATGCTTGAAAGACCACAAAGTGTGCATTTAACAAAGGGGAGCTTAAGATGAGTCTTTAAATGGGTGAAATAAACCAATAGCAATGGATTAGCTTCTTCACAGAACCTCACAAAAGTTGAAAGAATAAGCAATGAGGGTTTTTTCTTCTTTTTGCAGACAGTCATCAAAGGACACATGCTTCCATTTCTCTCAACAACAAACTAAATGCTTACAGATTGAGCCCGGGGTGAACAATGGCTAAAGGCCTATTACAGGAGCGGCTATGTTTATATGCTGAACAGACCCAGTGTCAATGGATTCTGCTTACAAATCACTACATCGAGGTCTGCACGCTCAACATTCTTACCCAATTTTAAATTGTGGTTTAAACATTTTGTTGAGTCTACACGCCAGAAACCAGTTTGCCGCTAATGTGTTTTTGTTTTGTTCTGCTTACTGTGTGCATTTGCATTCACAGAAGTAAAGGGGAGCTCCGGGTCATGTCCCCCACCTCTGAGGTACCATCAGTGGGCTTTCCTCACTTTGAAGCCCCCCAGCCCCTTCAGTACATCCTGTCAGCGTACTGTACAGAGCTAAATATGGCAGCGCTCTGATCTGTGTTACACAAGCCCGGTTCATCACAGAATATAACTCTCGACCTAATGTTCTCATCAAAGCCTCTTGAATATAAAAAACCTATGAATAAAACATAATGTATAAGGAATAGAAGCACTTGATGCTGATTGGCAGCATGTAATAGTACAGTACAATTGTGAATAATAGGTTATGAAATAGAGCAATTTTTGACAGATGAAATGAACGAGAGGAAATGTGATAAAATGGGATCTTGAGGGTCTGTAAGTGCAGAAAATAAGACTTTTTTTTTTAATTCTGGTGAGTCGTCCTCTGCTATACAATTAATTTTAAATAGTATGATGGAATGATGTGAAGCAGGAAACAAGATTGGAATTCCACCTCGAAATATGAAACCTTAAAGCAGCTACAAGGAATTGTCAAAAAGACAAAAGCGGTAGTTTTTATACTGCCTTGTTTCATTGATTTCAATACTATACAGAAATAGCCTTGATGGCCGTGTTTGTTTATGTAGGTCATACAGAAGCATCAGTATGAAATCGAGACTGTTTCATAACCAGTTAAAAACTTCTTGTAGTGTGTTCAACAAAACAGAAAAATAGCAACCTATATGTGGTATTTGCTCTTGAGCTGAAGAAGGTAACCAATGAGTGAGAAGTGGTGTTGCAGGAGAAAAGGAAGGCTTAGGAAAACAGGGTAGGGTGTGGATGAGTGGTGTGTATTCATTAGCTTACGTGTTTACCCTGGCAGAGAGAGCCGGCCTCTCAGGAGCATCACTGGGCCCTCGAAACAACGAAGACACAGTCAGAGGGTCTGTTTACACTGCGCCCCATAGAGTTCTAATTCTGTTTTTTTTTTTTTTTTGCCTGACACATGACACAGTTCTGATGTTTTCTTATCAGTGTGAACAGCAAAAAACTCAGTGGAGCTGCATTTTTGCGGTGAACCGAGACTACAGATCTGACACTTTGTTATGGTTCCATCAAAGCAGCAAAGTTGATTTTATCCCACAACAGAAAGCTTTCACAGAACAACACACTGACACTAGCCGTAATTTTAAACCAAATTTGGCTATCCATCCACGAGCGTTATGATTATTAGGAGTTGGTTCATTGAAACAATCAGTAGGTGGCAACAAGGCTCCAGTCAATAAAACAAGAAAAAGAGAACCCAACAAGATGATGTAATCTAAAAGAGTGTCATTCAAACCTCAAACTGGTTATTCAAAACCTCTTAATGGCAGACTCTTCAATTCAGTCAAAATGTGAAGGAAAGGACATCTGAGAATGGATTTGATTCTGGCAAACTTCTGTTGGATGTCTTCCTCCTTAAAGAAACAAGGTTTTGGGGCATCCTGATTGCTCAACTGGTAGAGCTAGTGCCCTATGTACCAAGGCTGTGCCATGCAGTGACTATGGGTTCAACTTAGACCCCTGGCCCTTTGCTGCATGTCATCCCCTCTCTCTCTTCCCCCTTTCCTGTCTATCTTCAGCTGTCACTATCCATTAAAGGATCAAGGTTTCTCCAGAGCTTATATTTTTTATAACTTTCCCCAGGGACTAGGAACCTTTGGAGGAAGTCTAGATTAAGTTCCGGGGAGTTTTGTACTTTTCAAAACTAGAAGGACTCTGAGGGTGGGGGTTGCAGCGCTGGACATTTCTGATTGGCAGAATGCTCTGAGCATTTTATTTCAGCCACCATTTTTTTTAAATCAGCAGTAAATCAGCTCATGTTCATTGTGATTTGACACATGAAGTTACAGAAGAAAACATCCGACAGATGGACCATCAATCCACTATCGTCATCGTCACTGTATGTCGTATGCAAAAATTACGTGTCAAAAGAGCTGTTGCTTTTTCATATGTCAGTGGACACATTTGTATAAACAAACAACAGACTGAAGGAACCTTTCCTTTAAAAGTAACTTGTGAAACAAAAAATTCCAGGTGCTTTGGGTGGAAATGCTCAAGGTTGTTTTTTTGACATTTGAAGAGACTAACTAACCCTAACCCTAACTTGATGCGAGAACACTTGAACTTGACCTGAGAGACATCGGACCTTGAGGGAGAGGTTGGGCCTTTTCAAAAACAATTCTATACAGAATTTTGAGTTATTATTGACTATCCATTAAGGGGATTGTATTTTATCTTATGTAAGTAAACAAAAAGGCCTGAGGTGTTAACACAGCTGAGAGAAACTGAATCAAGGCTGATTGTGTCTTCTTTCTCCTTTCTGAGCTGAGCACAGTGCCCTCAAATGAGAGATTTCGGACGCTGACTTGTTTCTTCTTTGGAATTGCTAAATAACAACTACTCAGTTCTTGTGTGTGAGCTTAAAATGGGGATGATGGCATTGGGAGTTAGAAACGTTTGGACATGCTGCCCTCCTGAGGTGGAACACAGGAACAGCTTGAGGAAAGAAAAAAGGGTAGAAGAAGAAGGCAGTAGAAGGTTCTAACCAGAAGATGACGACAAACACAAACAAGCAAAAGATCCCAATCAGGAGCCCCAAATTCACACCTTTGAAAATGTCCCAGATGTAAACATGTGATTCTGATTTTGAACTTATTCCTTCAGAAGTTTCCACAGACCATTACACCTTCAGTTAAACAGAAAACGCAGTTCGCACATCAGTGTTTGGCCCTAAGTTTGTGGGGCTGTTCCTCCTCTGGGACCCTGCAGTACAGCGTCTGTCTTGCCTCATTACCCACAGGCAGGGAGGTCAGCTGAGGGAGGTTAACAGAGCTCCCCTGCTAGCAAAATCCCATGTCACACTTAATGTGTGTGAGAGGATAAACAACATCTGACCTCGCCACCATCCTTTTTGTTACATTGGATGCTGGGGAAATCAGAAGCTATTCCACTAGGGCTTGAAATTTACCACCCAAGTATACAGTTGAAAAGGGCCAGGGAAAGGGTCTACTAATGTTGTAGCACATAGAAGTAGGACATGGATTTGACCTCAATTTCAAAGCAAGCTTCAATTCAGATATTGGAATGTCTTTTAAGTGCATCCATTCTTCATCACCCATCAAAATCCCTTCACTTAGTATTCCTTAGTCTGTGTCGTAGTGGTCTTTAATAAATAATTCTGAATTCTTGAAAACATCAGGTACATATACATTTATGAAGTGCATGTTGTGGTACTGTAGATACTCATACTCAAAAAACTGCAGAAATAGGTGTCTGTGTTTTTCACAAAGGTCAATGTATGAAACCCCCAATGGCTGATTGTATTGAGTTACAGAATCCAGTTGAGCAGCAGGAGATAGGAAGTGATGTCAGGACTTGGCCTGAATTCAGATTTTCTGGATCCAGTGGCTAATTAGGTAGTAAACCCTAATCTGTTGATGCTAGGGACTAGTCTCTTCTATGATTCATTTCTTCCTGTATAATCTACTGAAGATGAGAATTTAATGCAACTGACCCCAAAACCTAATGTTAACCACATTTAAACTCTGTTGAAACTGTCCTTTATCTTTCCAAACAGTTCTAGTTTGTTTGGTTGGGTGGTTTTGGGTTAGGCCCTGACGTGGCCTCAGTGTAACCTCCCAAAGACAACTTCCTCTTTGTATAAATGCTGTCCTTCATCCCTCTGTCTGGCATTAGGATGAGAATAGAGAGGTTAATACTATGGTGTATTTTGGGACAGATCAACATGTGATCAATCTACAAGCCCGAGAGAAAACATATTTAAACTCTGCCCGGGTCATCACCAGCGCCAGCTTACAACGGCGTGTGTGCGGTAGAGTGAAATGTGCCTCTGCAGGCTCTGGCTGTGAATGTAGGGCTCAAGTGCCCTAAGAGCCCGTAGGCCTGTGGCTGGGCACCGTGCCGTGCAGCCTGGGCGCCGGGCCTGGACAGCTGGAGAGCTGCCCAGTGTCAGAGGGAGGACCGCGACAGGCAGCAGCTCAATCTCTCTCACACATCAAAGGAGCCTGACAGGATACGCAAATCAACAGTTGCAGTGTAAATTAGGGCCAAGCACGGGAGCATTTCGCAAACAGCCACACCAAATGTGATGAGGGGACAGAATCTGGAGGCTCATTCGTTTTTGTTATCGCCCAGTTAATGAGCAGGGAAGATAAAGGCTATCAAAACACATGAAAAAAGATGCATTTATCCATTTTCTCATTATACTTAATGAGCATCAAACTCTGTATATAGAGAGGATCTCTAAAGGAAAGCTATAATCTCAAGTGTTTTCTCTTAAAAATAAAAAGGCATCCAGACAAACTGTGTTTTCCGGCACCTGTTGGAACCACGTGGAAAACACTGGCCGGGCCATTCTGTCTGTGGACTTTCCATTTTTAGCAGACTGACCGCAAATTGCTGCATCATGTCCCTCATGGTGCACACAGGTTTTTTATGCCTTTGGTCTGTGACAGAGGAGGAGAATCTTGAAATAATAACAAAACAAAAATGCAATAAAACTAAAAAAAGCCCTAGCCAAGGGGGAGTCTACGTCTATGAAAATGTTGTCCTATGAATATATAGTGTTTTTATATTCATTCATGTGTAATATACAGTATGTAAGGTAAGCTTCTTTCTGTAACAGTACATGGGCAGAATGTGATATTACAGTCCAATATCAAATGTTTAGAGCCAAATGTTGACATCATTGTCAGGTAGGGATGGGTACTGTTAGGATTTTATTGATGCTGATATCCATACTGCTTATTGATACTGATACTTACCAATACTCTTACTGATACTCCTTGATGTAATGTGGTGCAGAAATAAAGACATGACATGAAAAGATGTGAAAAGATACAGTTTCAACATGCACAAAAACATCAAAGTGTTCATTGGATTTAGCTGCATTTTCATAAAATTTTGTAAAGTGAGCTGTTACATAAATACCTATAGCAGTATTATTCACCCAGGAGCTTATTGATAGTTCTGCTTTGACCACTCAGCAACCAGTGCCAGTTTTAGTTCTCAATAAATGCTCAATGGTATGTGGAATAGTTAATGGAGGCCAGGACCGAACCGCCAACCTTCTGATTAGTGGACTACCTGCTCTACCTCCTGAGCCACAGCCGCCCCGAATACCCAATACCCATCCCTAAGGTCAAGTAGGTGTGTTCTGTTCTAGAAGGGCTGAAACGTGTCCTAACCAATCAGTGGTGAGCTGTGTTGGGAAAGTTAACCATAGTGTATCATCACTATGATACCTGCATCGGATGGCTGTTTTTAGTCTGTCTTAATTTACTGTATCTGTCCCTTTTAAATATACTATAAATAAATAAACAATTAATGACGAGCCACTTTAGTGCAAATCTCAAAAATCCGTTTAAAATTCCTTTGCCTACCCCCTGCCTTCAGAGTACAGTAGAAAATGTCTCTTAGGTCTGCACAATGGTGACACTGGACCAAGAAAAAGCAACAGATTATAATTTTTATTTTTTAACCTATATTTTAACAGTCTTGAATATGTGTGTATTAAAAATATGAAGATCTGATATTCCTAACCCATCGTTCTAGAGGTGTTTTCCTGAAAAATACCCCAAAAAGCTACCCCTTCATGACTAATGACAAAAAAGTATGTTAGGAAAAACATGCGCTGTAGCCTCATACTTCGACCGATCTGAAACAATTCAATGGATTTGTGCTAAGTTCAGCTAGAACTTTAAGTGCAGGAAAGTAGTTCCTGTTTGAGCTGCTGTAATGTGTCAGGAGACTTTTGTGACAAGTGATTTGCAAGTTTTGTCTAAATGACTTCTAATTCCAAAGGCTTCCTACCACGTGAACAAATGCTACTGAAGCAGAGAGAAAAGGCAACACAGAGAACAATAGCAGCTGAGGGAAAAACGGGACGGTGGTTTTTATGGACACCCATTTGCAGATCACTGTGGGGGACAGTGACGCCAGTCGCACAGTCACTCTCCCCTCAGAGCAAATGTGAGGGACACTGCAATCTGTCATTATACCAAACCACAGCTATATTTAGCCAGAGCTATCTTAAGAAAACTATGAGAATTCATACATCAAGGTCTGATTTTAGGAGGATGATTATCTTGAAGTATGAATCCTCACATAACATTGCACAGTCACTTAATAGGTGAAGAGGCATCCAAAATACACAGGGAAGAAAATGCTGATTCAAACATATCCCTGCACACTTAAAACAAGAGTTTACCACTATAGATAAATTGCTTAAATAAGTATATCTGTCTTGGCTGACTTGCTGACTTGCAGAGGAACAATAAAGAAAGCAGAGAAAGCAAAATGTGTAAAAGCCCTGAGCAAGTCCGGCCAGGTTCCTTTTAATCATAGGGGCTTTATGGCACTTGAGTGATGAATGATCCTCCCATCTCAAGGTGCAATCTCCATAAACAATAGCTTACCATCGGGCCACTAGGAGCATGCTGGGAGTCATCTTTAAACATGACTCTTAGCAGACAATACATGTGGGAAGCAAGGAATGTCACATTTCTATTTCTACTACTAATCCTATCTCATTCACTTTACTATGTGTTCTTGTCAATTGTTACAGGTTTTATTTTTTTAATTTAAATATTCCTTCTTTATTTTGTCTTCTTGATCTTTACTGTCTTATTTTTTTGAGAAATGGCTTTCTGATTGACCATTGCTGCAAAACAGCCCAACAAACACATCCATATCCAGTCCAGATGTACAATTATAGCCCTCTCATGGTCACAGCGACCACGTCTCTTCGGGTGACGTAGCATACTGCCTTCAGGACTGGGGTTGCTGTATTACATGTGATGAGGCGGAGGGAGCGCTCTCCCATGCTGCATGTGGAGTCACTTATAGAAACTCTGGAAAACCTCACTGATGGTATTGTACTTGATTGAAAATCTGCTACAGCAAAATAAGTGGCTTTTTGCTACATTCTAGCAGATGTTTTAGAAGAGTGGCACAACTCTCATGCTACAACTGCAGATTTTATACGGCCAAACCAAACATGTTAGAAAAAAAACATTGTCCAGATCAAGTGTTTTTGGCCATGATTCCATTCTGAGTCCTTTCATATTGAGTATCTGTCAATACCGAGTCCGATCCAATGCAATACAATACAGAGAACCATCTCACTATTCCCCTCAAAAGGTCAGCACTGTCAGAACAAATTACAATTACAAGTTAGCATGTCAAAGTCTAAGTTGAACTCTTCACAAGGGATCCACTGATCACAGCAATCGCACTGAAGTTAACCGATATTGACCAAAATGAACACCCACCAAGCGCCAAACATTGGTACATTTTGGTTTTTGGTGGAAAAACTAATTTGTTTTCCCAGCCAGGTGACCAGTAAATAACTTTGATTATTACAAATTGCAGAGATGTAAATGTGATAATATGGTGCATTATGTAACCAACCAAAATCGATGTCTTCATCTGTATACATTATGACTCACTGAGCAGTAAAAAAGTCATTTTATTATCTTTTTAGAAATACAAGGGACTTGTATGTCAAATGCCGACCTGGAAAAACTCATTCACATTCTTATTTCTAGCTGTCGACTACTGCAGTGGTCTTTTGACAGGGCTCCCCAAAAGTACCACAAGAATTCTTCAATTCATTCAAAATGCAGTTCATAAAAAAAAGTTTGTCTCGCACATTCTGTAATAGGCACTACAATATGTAATCATTTATTACAAAATGTGGGACATTTTATTACATATTGGCTTCAGGATGTTTATAACAAAATGACGCAGAATGTACAAGTGTTCTTAAATAATGAAGTGAAATGTATTACATTTTTGTAAAGTTATGACATAATGCAGAGGCAGATAAGCCAAAAGGTAGGTTTTTTTCTGTTATTACATTGCTGCTGTAGAAATGCTGGTGTGACTCAGCCTTTAGAGGACCCAGTCAGCAGAGACGGGAAAAAAGACAAGCTGGCTTGTTCTGGATGAGGGTCCACAGGCCTATGCTGTGAGTTCCTTGAGATTATTGGCTATCTATTGATCTTTTGTATATAGACAGCCCAGTTGGCCTGAATCCAAGTGCATCCGTACAGAGTTTTTTTATGTTGCCATGAAATCTGGTTCAGAATGGCAACTACTTCACAAATTCATTGTGTTGTTCACAACCACAAAAACAGTGAGGCGGGCTATTAAAGGCTAATTCAGCCGACTGCAACTATTGTCTTCTTAGAACATAAGCACATTAAATGAGGTCTTTGGTGTTCCCAGCTTTCATCAGACTTCAAGTGTTACTGCACAGTTCAGCCTTCAACATAATGATGGTTGTTTTACGACTCTCTAACAGGGAGGATTCTCTCTGTTGTTGTGAGATGGAAACAATGGAAAGGCCCTGACAGGCCGACAAACTGACATTGGGCCGTCAGTGAGCGTCTGTAGCACTACTTTTTGCGGGGTGTTTGCGACGGTTGGCCGTCACTAGCCCTTGTATGTGGCTTTTCCGGCTGACTGAGCATGCTGTATCAGTGACGGAGGCTGTCAGTGAAAGAAATCACTCTGATTGGTAGTTTAGTTTGAGCAAATCATTGCACGAGAAGAGAAACGGAAGTGAGCAAAGCAGTGAAATACTTTGTCAAGAGGGTATGCACGAAAGGATTGTCTCAGAGCGGGCAAACCTACATCCATAGGGCTGCTTTTCTTTATATCTGAGCTCTACCGGAGGTCTTTTTTGAATGAGGAATGCAGACTACGCTACATCCTGGTATGGAGAGTTATTACCTCTCGTGCAGGCACAGAACACACTTGCTTGTTGCCCGTTTGCTGAAGTCGGTATGGTGTGTTCTAGTGGTGTGTACTATTTGGCCAAGACACCGGAGAATGGTAAAAAGAGCAAGAGAGACAGAGAAATCCCCACAGACTCCCTGCAA
>NW_023340246.1:2017027-2022390 GCF_004916995.1 Morone saxatilis
ATAGCACTCACAGACTATAGGCTGGTCCCTAAACTTGTTCCAACAACAAGGCAAATCACATTTATTTCAAGTGCAGTTAGGTAGAATGAGCCTTACTGTCTCCAACATCCTAGCATATGAATAATTAAGCTTGCATCAGTCTATCCTTGAGTGTGATACAACCGTACCATACATCCTCCACATGGCAAACCTGATGTAGCCCTGGATGACCAGTTCATTGGGAGTGCATTGTTTATTGTATATTTTCTGTTTGTACAAACATGCTCCAACTGTTATTGTTGCATGCGAAACAGAAATTGATCTTATCTTAGAGCAAACATGAGCCAGATCAAAGCACAGGCGTTGCTAAGACATCATTTAGCGAGAGTCAGACATAACAGCGTGCATCCCCACCCATATGTGTGACGTCTTCCCATGGAACATATGTAGACATTTGTCACAAGGCTGTAAGGGACTCGGTAAGAGACAAAGGGACTTATAGCAAACAGATAATTTGATGCATGCCACTGATCTTAACTGAGGAAAAGTGGCATTTAAATCTCACTTGTGGATTTGTGGTGTTTACATGTAGGCCTGTCCTCTGAGACAGAAGGCAGAGACAGGAGGGGTGAAGGTAAATATTGCCCTTCCTGAACACACATATTGAGCACATTGGGAGCAGAAAATTGTAAACAGAGAAACATCTAGCTCCATCGTGTCTCACCATTCATCAAACAGATGGATTGCAGGCAGAGACGGTCTGATATCAAGTTGCGCTACTTTTGTTTTACACGTCTCACTTGTCTGAGGACTTGAAGGACTGATTCACCCGATGGAGCTTCCCTCTGCTAGCCATTAGAAAAAAGTTTAAGACACTTCCGCGTTGGTTTCAACCCAGAAGCTCTGTCCATTATATATACTGTCAATGGTCAAAACCTACACCACAGATCAGTGATTCCAAACCACTGATACCTCATGGGATATTTCTGCTATGCGAAGGGGTATGAGAAAATTTTAACAATCATTGTGGTTTCCTGCATCACCAAACTCACTTCCTTCCTTTTCTCAAAACAAAAACAAAAACAAATGACCAAACAAATCTGCATGGACAGATCGGTTTTATGTCCTTTTTGTAACTTGAGTGTCTCTGCTTAACAGATTTTATTACAAGAGCCTATGATCATTTTCACTCACTGTCAAACAACAAAATGAACAACTATGGCGATGAAAGACAATATATGGAAGAGAATGTGTCACAGAACAAATATTTCAGGTACTATCACTAACATATGCAGATCATTCATTCCTCTATACATGTACCTCATGACGACATTGCCACTGGTGTGGGCACATTTAGAATACAAACAAAGGCATTAAATTAACTCAACTTGCCACTTTCCACGCTAATTTAGGTCGAAGGTTTGTGGCAGGGATGACTTCACCGTCTAACTTAAATCTTTATGAAGCTGTAAAAACATGGATACAGTTGCTATGTCAACATACGAGCGGCACATGTACATGCTCCCCTCTTGACAAGGTCATTTAAGACAACCGTGACTGTAATGTATAGAAAAACATCTACTGGGACAAACTAGAATCACCATGGAGACTTAAAGTAATAAAGTTGTGACTGATTGCAAGGGTATATGGCAGTGCTGACTGCTGGTTGGTAAGTTGCCTCTAGAAAACAGTTTGTTTTTAAGACAGGGATTTGTTACAATATTTTGGAAAAGTAAAATGGATTTTATTGTGCAGGGGGAGAATCAAACAACAAACCACTGCTTTATGGTTAAAGGAGCCAGGATATCAGACAGCGTTACTCTGTGTGGAGCTAAACAAATTCAGCAGTCAATTTAGCAGTGGACTTTGAGGTGAATGAGTGGTCGGAGACGTGGTGGATTTGATGAGAGCATTTTGGTATTTTTGCAGCTTAATACCATGTTTGAAATGAAACTGCTGACTTTAAAGCCGTCTTATTTTGGATTTGCTGGATTACCATAAAAACCAGTGCACATGTCCCTTCACCGAAGCTTGTCCCCTAGTTTACTGAGAAAATGAGGTACTACTTTTCCTCAGTTGCTCCACCTATGCTGGGAGATAGTCACTGACTTCAACAGCTGAATCACATGTGTGCATATTGCAAATAAAATTCTACTCTACTTTTCATTTCTTACACCAAAACCAAAGCCGGTGCTTTAAAAAAATGTTCAGTATAAAATTCCTTTAACTACTCCCTATCACTCTCAGCAGCAGTTACTTAGTCTTTTCCTTCAAGCATGCCTCACATCAAATGTGTGTTGTCCACATACACAAAGCCAATGGCCCAAAAAATATTCAAATGTTTTGATTTTCTTTCTCAAAAGTCTCGGAAGAATGTGGCTTTAATGTCCACCCAGTAATTATAGTGCAGATGAGGGGTGGCTGAGGTCACCTAACCAGTGGTCATTACAGTTCTGCAGGCAGCCCCCTGTGTGATACATGGGACTGAGTCAAATCCTCCGTGGGACTGACCAGCTATTCGTCAAATGATGCAGGAATAATATTTTTACAAGCGGTAGTTGAATGACCTTCACATCAACTGAAAAATGTTTAATCTTTAGTCTAATAGTGTGGTCACACATGGAAATTTCTCCTGCGTGTCCTCACGAAATAGGTATAGCTTCAAACTTGTTGACATAGTGGCTACTTGTGAGCTATTGTGGTAACAGTAGGGTTTAGCGTTAATGTTGTTTTTTTACTTGTGGGTCAGAAATCTACTTGCCCTAAAGTTTTGACTTGCCCCTATACAGATTTTTTTAATGGTTATCAAATAACAAGACCCCCTTAACTGTCTTTCAAGCAAAAAGCTGACGTTTTTTCAGAAACATGGCGTGCCTTTGAAAAATAATTTTTTTTTAAATTAATTTTATCTGCCTTGCTCTCAAACTGCAATACTGTACGTACGTAATACGTAGTTTGAGTTTGGCCCGCATCCTTTAAAGCTACGCAACCAAACTCCTGTTTCCAGGATAACTGAAATGCTAGCCTTTAAACTTCAAACTTTGTCATTAACCGCTGCTATTATCTCCCAAGTACCCCAACAATCTTTTCACACCATCATACTGTGTCGTGTCCATACCATCAACCACTCATGCCACTTTTCTAATGATTTTTTACAGTATACTCCTTTGGAACAAGTTTACACAAATTTGGACGGTGCAACACAGCTAATATGAGGGCTTCCCCCTTTTTGGACCTTGCCTCAAAGGTCAGTACTGTCAAGATGGCTTGCAATTGCTCAGCAACATAAATTCACATGTGAACCAAAATTTGACTCTACCTGAAAGCTTTGTGCTGATTGACAACAAACCACAAATACCTTTGAAGAGTGGCCGAGAATCGGTGCCCATCTGTAAAATGAGAGTGAGACTACAGACGAATAAGACACAGAGTTCTTGGAGAGACATTGGGGAGGGAATGCGAGGAAGCTATGATGACAGCTTTTCGCCCCGCCTTGAAAGGTAGACCATTCAGTATTCTTATAAATACCCTTACCTTTGTCATACAAGCAGTTCATTGCAAGTATACTGAACCCTTTGCCTGCAGCTTTTGTCTCACAGCTTAATGTTTGTTTTTTTTAATCAATCCATTCTTGCCTTTTTTTACCTTTGTTCCATTTCTACAGTTTTTGTGCAAGTGCAGCACAGAGAATAGGTGAATTTAGGCACAATACCCTGTAAATTATACTAAGTGTTGGTGTCAGCAGCGTAAGATTCAAGGCCATAAAACTGTCCGACAGTAACTTTTGGAAACATGAAGCCCCCATTTTGGGAAGAGCGGGAACCTTCAGACTGTGTTTACATGCCTCAGCACATCTGAAAGACTGCCGTGCCTATGCTTTGTATCATTCTTCCACAGCCTCACTGAGTTCTTTCACAAGTATCCCTATAAACAGCACATACTTTGATGTTTTTTTGTTTGTTTTGTTTTTTCATTTTTGAACATTTTAACTGACTACAGCCAAAAGCTACAAAGGAAGTATGGAACAGTGTTGATAAAATAGATCCATTTAGATGCTGATCTAAATCCAGATGTTGCTTTTTGAAGACAAACACTATTCAGCAAATTTTGCATAATGCATATTTACTCTAGGAGTCTTATTTAAACCTCTCTAATGGGTATAATAGCTTTTACTACATCCAATTCATGCCCATGTAGTATCTATTCATCAGCTGTGGTAAAAATCAAACCAGAGATATTTATACTGCTTGTGAGATAAATGCTATTCGTGACTTGCTCCTTATTCATTTCCACTGAGGGATGCTGGGTTTCTTTGGATTGAAGGGGAAAAAGGAGCCAAGGGCTTCTGAACTTCCTAACACATTCTTCCCACCGTACTAAGAATGGTTCTCAGGGATCCTTCCCAACCCAACACCTAAAATAAAATCTAAACCGACAAAAACAACAGACCTGAGCTAGGAGAGCGGCCCGACGAAGAAAATCCACACAGTTTCCAGTATATTTAGGACACAGGCCACCGGGGCTGATAAGCACTGGGTGTACAATACCATAAAGCACATAGTTGTACACTAGGACCTGAGTTCCATGGTAGTACATTGATTTAAAATAAACATGCAACAGGTGAAGGGTTCGAGTGAGATTATTTATGGCTATGAGAAGGTTCAGTCCTACATTTAAAAGATTCCTTGTTGTCACAATAAATGTCAAGTCAATTTTATTTCTACAGTCCAAAATGACAAATGTACAACCTGTACAAATGGACACCCTTCACCCTAACGCTATACCGAGAGCGTTTCAGAAGCAGAGCATTTTGTCTGCCCCAAGTTGCTGTCCTTAAAAATTATCTGTGATGTCATATCAAATGGTGTGTTTCTCCAATTCCAAGATAAACTTCTCGTCATCCATGCATGGTGTCAAATCTCTAACCTGCCTCTGACCAATTGACTTCCGGGGTCCGGAAGTCTGCATGGGTCATTTTATTTTTAAAATTTAGCGGATTCTCTATGCCATTTTTGTGCATGACTTCCTGCCAATGCGATGTGCTCTATGGTGCTTGATGTGGATGAGTCACAGCTTCTGTCAAAAATAGATCCGCCACTCCCCATGGAGCAGAGTAAAGAGATGCTTCCGGTGAAATCACAAGCATTGTCTAGAACAAGGGTGATCAGGTCTGGTGGCCTGAATGCGTTGCACCCTTGAGAAAGTAGGGCTGTGTATTGGCAAGAATCTGCAGATATGATACGTAACAAGATACAGGGGTTACGATTTAAGTGCAGAGCGAATCACAAGCATTGCCTAGAATTAGAATGGTCAGCTCTTGTGGCAGAGGCGCAGCCTGAACGACGAACCTTGATAAGGTAAAGCTGTGTATTGGCAAGAGTCTG
>NW_023340246.1:2022490-2024982 GCF_004916995.1 Morone saxatilis
TTTTCTTGTTTTCAATATCAGTGCATCCAGTTAAAGTGCAAGAGTGCACATAATTTTCATTTTGATGTAATGGCAGCTAGATCTGTGTGTTTATATAAATATAAATAAATTGAAAAAGGATTTTGAATTACATTGTTTTGACTCTTTTCTCTTTTGTCTGCTGAATTATCAATATAATATAGTTCTGTTTTTACATTCTCAGTTAACTATGTGGAATATTGCAATATATCGCAATATACATCGTATCGCAATGTATCGTGATAAAATCGTATCGTGACCCATGTATCGTGATGCGTATCGTATCGTGAAGTCCTTGACAATACCCACCCCTATTGGTAGCACATGTTTACCCTACTATTTCATATATTTATTTTATCTATTTTATAGGTTTATTCGGAAAGTAGAAAACTGTATTGTCAAGAAAAGCACCTGGAATGGAGATTTCTGGAATGGTCCTGAAAAACGACTTCTTAAAAATAGTGGAAAATGAATACACTATATTTATGACTAACATTACCTACACTGGCTTATGCAGTTTTATTAATGCTCAATGAATTCCTTATGAATGGCTAAGATTGCCACACAATCTTCTGAATTGCTCCACCGAGGTTACACTCACTCACACACACACTCACACACTTGCACACACACGCACACACCATGAATCATTGCACTCATTGACATGCCCATCTTGTTATCATATAAGCATTACGAACATTGGAAATGCGGTGAGGAAAAGGAAATGTTGCTTGGCGTGAAAGTAGCACAAATAAATGACTAAACGTGTGCCAAGACCAAAAAGCATGTGTATTCCGAGATGCTTTCTTCCATAATATTCTTGCAGTTTTACAATGAGAAGTGACATGCTTGCAAACTGAAGGGTTGCTGACCGCTACATCCTGTTGGCCTGCTCCGGGAATCGGAAACAAGTCAAGTCAAGTCAAGTTACGATGTGCATGCATGCTTTATGTGAGATCCTACACCATACAGCCTTTAACATCTGCTTCCATGGTTTCTACACTGGGAACGTATCCAATTTACAGGATGTCATACCCCACTAAAGCTCAATAGGAGAAGTCAGTTTTTTTACTGCTGCAGGGATTCAGCTATCGCTCTTGGACTCCTGTTGTGTCTGTTGCATCAGACACTTGTAGTTGTCATGGTGCTGTATGTCCTTCCTCTTATTGCTTCCCCTGGTCCTCCAGTGTCTCTGGGTAGTGCAGAGGACTCAGGGCGGCTGATTGACTGTCTGACTGTGAAGGTGGTGTTAGTGGTGAGAAAAGGTGTTGGAGGCCAAACCCAACATCTTAAACAGCTCAGGCGCTATTATGTTTATTTTTTTCTGGAAGGAGCGCTGGTGTTTACCAAATTACGCAGGGTTCAAAATAATTATGGTGCACAAAGACAAAAATAGAGAAAGCAATGCTGGCAGCTCATGCAGACACCATAGGAAAACATATTCAAGAGTTGTGTACATTTTCTTACTGATTTAGAGAAACCTAAAGTGAGACACAGAAGGGGACAGTGTGATGGGAGTCACTCTCTGGTTGAAGGGTGGAGCTGTACTGACCCATCGCTGAAGGGACAGTTTTTATATTGCTGTTGTGTTGTTTTCAGATTCCTTTTACATTCCTTTTAGTCTCCTCCATTTTTCTGTTGACTGAACCTAAGTTGACACACCAAAACATGTTGTCGGCTCCAAAACGTTCACTGTCTCCAAACCTTTCTCAGAATTCAAATGAAGGCAAATCATCATCCCTGTACCACAAATGTACGCTCCTCACAGGCTTATATACTCGATAAAAGTATATCATCCACAATGTAATGTTCCGTACTCACTCTATTTTCTTTTGACTTATGCCCATTGATCTTGCATTTAGCTGCAGGTGCTGCCGAAAGGCGTCTGAATAGAACCACAGCTGCTGCTGTTGTGGTGATTCTGATGGGCTGCTTTTGTATCTGTCCCTCTAAACATTGTGTGTAAAAAGTATTTCGGTGGCGTAGTGGTCCGGATAGAATCAGGGCCTTTTCTGAATCGTAGAGGAAAATATAGAAAAAAATGTCGTCTTGCCATACTTAGTTTTGTAACATTGTACTGATTCTCAAAAATACTGTATCGATTTTTGTTTTAATCCCCAACGGCTAGCTAGCAGTGTTGTAAACGTAAACTGAGGGCTGTGATGTTGGATGTTACAGGGACAGTGATTAATACAAATGCAGATTCCACTGTTCTGGTTGCATTCATAAGTAAACTTTTTGTTTTAACTTTAAAATTTATTCATATGGGGGTGTGCTTTTTAAACTACTACTACTTTTCCTTGAACTAGATTTTTTAAAAATCCTAATATATCGTCTTGCTCACGGTATCACAATACATTACGATATATTAAATCATAACCCTTGTATCTTGATACATATTGTATTGATCAATTATAAAAAAACACAACCTGTCTTTTCACTTTTATGCCGACGATTTGCAGATATATTTGCCC
>NW_023340246.1:2025082-2041034 GCF_004916995.1 Morone saxatilis
TGGCTGTGGCCATCACACTGGCTAATCAAGTAAAATTAGCTAGTGAGGCAAAGCTTTTCTCCTTTTCAGTTTTGTAGGCCTTTTTGCTTTTATACTACATTCTAATTATTTAAACATGTTTTTTTTATATAGCTGCAGTAGGTAACATATATAGAAATAACTAAAAATAAATATTTGCTGAAACTTTCACTATATACACAACCAATCAGAGCCAAGAAAGAAAGACAGAGTCAAGGAGCATGTTGGCTCACTAGAAACTCACTGATTGCTTGTTTTCATTCAGGCCAGGTGGATTCCATGAATGAAAATGCCATAAGGAGCATTAGGAAGAGCCAGAGGAAAAATGTATTCACACATTATCTGTCTCATGTACTACTGTCAGAATATATAGTGAAAGTTTCAGTGAATATGACTATTTTTATAACAGTTACTTACTGCAGCTTTAGATGGTTATGACAACTCAGTTTAATACTAATACCTCTATTTGAACTACATAAACAAACTAGACCATCAAGGAGAAGATTGGCTATTTCTATAAAGAGTTATTCTTAATGCCTGAAATCTGGTTGGATTCCCCTTTCAAATCAATAAAACAAGGCTTCAAAGCAGTAGAAACACTACGGCTTTTGTCCACAGCTATCGTTGTATGGCCATGGCACAGGCCGTAACACAAGCGTACTTGCCGATAACTAACAATCTTATTTAGTTAGCTAATAAGTGATATTTTTTACTCATCTGACAATCTTTTACTGCCTTTTGTCAGTGTTGGGCCTCCATACTGTCCACCCCTGACACAACTAAACATACAGTATGTGCAACATATCATGTATAATGTATCAAAGAGGAATTGTGTATGAGCTTTAATGATCTTCAGCTGCCGGGATAGACAGATTGCAACACCACCCCTGCAAAAGCTGCTGATTATGAGCTGGTGTGGGAGGTACAGTTAAAAATGAAAAGTACTGGTCATTATAGCACTTACTCGGCTTTGATTAAGATAATTGGCTTTAAAGTAACCCATTACCTGCTCCTAAAATAAATCCTAAAATGAGAGCAAAATCTGATTTGGTAAGCAAGAAATTCAACATCTCTGGTTTTAATCTCTATTTTTCGTGAGACCAACCTTTCCATAATTTCATAATGACTCAGGCAAGATTTTGTCAAGATGCAAAAAGGAGAAGAAAATCCAGAAGGCTGCAGAGAAGGCTTTTGGTTGCTATTCTGAAATACAGTTAGCCTTAGGTTGGTCAAACTTCCAACCATGATTTTTGTCTTTGGGTCTCTGTAATTGCAGCTAACACTCAGCCAGGAGGTCCAGCTTCAGTCTTTCCATTCATAAAGCTCTACGTGCCTCTTAGTGGCATATTTGGTTTATTAAAACGTTAAATCTGAGCCACCGTCACTTCCCAGCTCAAACACTCTATCTTTAGCTCCTGCTTTCCACTCTTGCCTGCTGGCATAGACACATCAACCTGCAATTATTTTCTCCTTTCTCTCAGACACCATGACATCCTCACATCTGTGGGACTGAACAGAGACGAGAGAATACAAAGCAAGGAGTAAAATAGACAGATAAGAAAATCCATATCGTACACCCCAACCAGAAATAATCTAGTGAGGATGGAATTATGTGGTTCTTAGTCCCCAAGGTTATCAAGATGTTCATTATATATATTTCTTTCAGGGGTTTCATTTTACATGCTTTCGTATAGGAAGAATTCATGTACATATTCCTACATTCCTACAGATCTGGCCAGCAGTCATTTAGAGACACTTTGTACACTCATGCATAAGTATGAAACCTTTTTGGTACCAACCAAACTGTATTGTATTTTGTATTTGAAGTTATTGTACTGTTGCCTATAGTATTTAAGAGGAGATTGATAAATTGGTGGGGGTGATATTATTGGCCACCATCAGCTGAAATGCCAAAGATATGTTTTAGGTTTCAACTGCAATATGTCAAATTTCTGTAATAAACAAATTCAAAGTTGTAGTAATGTAATATATAACAGGACTGGAATTAAGTAATTTTAGGGCAAGGCCACTTTGGCCTTTGATAAAAAAGTAATTTATTGGGGCATTGACCCAAATGGCCCCATTGGCCCAAATGTAGGGCAAAAACAATAATGCAGTGAAACCTTCAGAATCGTATAAAATACTGTGATACAGATTTCTGGTATTAAATAATCACTATATCAAACTATCAAAACACCAGTCAGTCAAAGAAGAAAAATATAACCAATATTACTCAATAATACATATTAGAAATACAATTCAGTTCAGAAAATGGAAAAAGGTCATGTTTGATCTTCTCTCCATGGGAGTGCACAATCCATTTCTTCAGAATCATTTGGACATTATTTGGTGACTGAAGCACATTGTTTGAAGATAATGTGGAAAACAGAGGCTTTGCATGTTGGGGGACAACCCCTGTCATCACCAGAGTTAATTAAAGCCACTGAAGGAGCATTAAGTCACGTCTGGAGTGCAGCAGCAGCAGCATGTTAAGATGTTTGGAGGGGCAAAACAATGGTTACAGCAGAGCAGACCCTTCCCAGAAATACCACCCACCCTGCTCTCAGGAAGTGTCTGAAAACACTGAGGAGAACGTCATGCTCTGTCTGCACTGCTTTCCATACAGTATCTCTCATCCTAATTACATGTTTATGCAGTGCGATACTTTTGCCATACACAGTACGTGCTCACCCAAAAACAGCATGTGAATCTAAGTAGCCCTTTAGATTAAACCTCACAGCGGCCAGATTTAGATAGGGAGGCATTAATTCTGACACGCCAGAAAAAAAAAAAAAAGATCCATATGAAATAAAAAGCTGCCATGCCTCACTGCGGTCACAGCCACTTTCATGGTGAGATGCAGTGGCATATCTGCAGCTTAGAAAGTTGTTAAATGTCGACTCCACCCCCGCACTACTCTGTCATTTAAATCAAAAACTTTACCAAAGATGCCCACGGCTCACTGAGCACTCATCTGCGGCCACGGAGACGTTGGCAGATTAAATGATACGGGCAAAGGGAAGGGAAGGCTTTTCCAAAACCAGAGATATATTACACAGTGGCTTGGCCAATCAGGGCTGTTATATACTAGAGATGTTAGGTTGATCAGGATCGCCATGTTAAATCCTTTGCAATGTAAAAATAACATGTGATCTCATATTCAGACGTCAACACTTTCAAGACTTACTTGCTTTTATTTCTTATTGTGTTTGTTGTGATTCATTTCACGTTTTATTTATTTGTTTCTTGATGCTTTCACCGTTTTTTTCTTTTGCAGCTGTAACATGTGAATTTACCTCTTTGGGATCTTATCTTATTTTGAAACATGTCAGATCTGTACCCTGTGGGGCAGTGGTTCCCAACATTTTTCCTTAAGGGGTCCCTTTTCTATTATTTAGTAAATTGACGACCTCTGCTTACGTGTAGGAATGTAACGATTACCGGTGTAACGGTTTTTAAAAAAAAACCGGTTTTAAAAAACCACGATAAAAATGTTGGACGATAAACAATTACGTTTTCATCTTTCAAAATATCATTATATCACGTTGCCAAGTACCACGTTTCCTGTGGAAACCGTGCTGCTTTAATCCTTCAGCGCATTCGAAGTTTCCTGAAGACAACGGTGCGTGCCGTTTTCCCCGACAACTGTAAGCGTCGTAGGCTCCTTACATATGAAGGGGACGGCCACAGACTTGTTAATCTTCTGTGTTGCGCGGCAGAGCTTTGCGGCAGTTTGCCAAAGGAGGATCTGCAGAGTTGGGTGTCTGTTTTGAATCCACAGGTTTAGCTGCGGGTTGCTGCCAGGTCCATCTGCATTGTGTCGGCTTAAGTGGTTGTGCAAAATTTGTTGTGTTATTGCAGTATTTTAAGTACTGCCTTGGCACAGCTTACACACTACCTTCTGTCTATTTCCAGTGTTCCGGGTTACACTGCTTTAAGTTGGCAAGGCGCGTTTAACACTGTTCTACTGGCACCTTCGGTATTGCCATGTTGTTGTTGGGTGTGCTTGGAGCTGCGGCCACGTCTGTTGACACGCAAAATTCACACAAAGGTGTTGGCTCACCGCGCACTGGCCAGGGGCCTTGAATTTAATGAATTGATATTGAACTTGGGAAATAATCGTTTGCAATGCCATTGATGAAATCGATATTTTACGGCCACCCCTAATAAGGAATACTGGACGCGACAGGTTGATTGGAAGATAGTTGTTTTCTTTCTTACTTTTGATTGCTTTTGATAAGTTTGTAATATAATAAACACTGTTACACTTTTTTGAAACTATTTCAGATTGCTGTAGGCCTTATCAGTGCACTTTCTGAACATATTGCAACACACTTTCAAAAAAATACAGCCGATAATTACCAAAAAAACCGGATAATTTTGGCTCACTTATAACCGTGAAGTTAAATTTTCATACCGCTACATCCCTACTTACGTGACATATTTTATGGATAGTTCATATTAAATTAAAAACTGTACAATGAATGCAAACAGTGAACTCAGTAACTGCAGGAATTGGATTGATTTTGAGCAGATTATTTTCTGTTTATGGAACATTTATACAATTCTCTGTCTGTATTGTGTTTTTTTCATTTGTAACTAATTTAATAGGCTTCTTTTTTGATAAATTCAGTGTTTTCTTCTCCCTGATGATACATAATTTCCACTACTTGAAATGAAGTTAATGCTGAGCTATAGGCCTACTGTGTAATTTTTTCTAGTGTGCTTTAAAATTAAGAATGCATCGCGACCCCCATGAAGCTTTGGCAACCCCTAATCGGGGTCATGACCTAGTTGGGAACCGTCGCTATAGGCATTGCTGTAGTACTCGAGTCCGAGACCTCTTTTCCATTGTCTCAGTCTTGGACTCATGGGTACTGGCACTCGGACTTGGCCATTGGTCTCACCAAATATTCTAGTCGTTCTCAACCGAGTCTAGCAATATGTCTCGCAAAAAGCCCCATCTAGAGCCAGGGTCTGGTTTTTCCCTTCTGGGGTTCAACATGGCGGCCTCCATAGAAAAGGACCCTTTATAGTAAAAAAAACTGCTCATTTTAAGGTTGCTTTTTCAGATTATACACCAATGAAACAATGAAAACATATGAATACTTATGAATATAATATACCATTTCTGCCAGTAGATCCTCCTCAGTGTTACACAATAGACCTTTAATTAGAGATTTTAAGATGTTTAAACTACAGTCCAGCTGGTAAATTGTTAGGGTCATCTTAGTTGTCCATCAGAGAGCACTGTTCAGTTTATTTTTTTTACACTGTAAAATCTCCTGCTCAGTACATACTGTAACTTTGTAGCTAAATTAAATTATCCTAATTAAAAGTATTTAGTTTGTTATTTTTGTAGACAAGAAAGAAATAACCTGTACATTTTCTTTCTTCTTCTTTATCAATATCAGTATCAATCAATATAGGGGGCAGCAGTCCGTAGCTCAGGGCCTTGGCTTGGGAAACGGAGGGTTGCCAGTTCAGCATGGACCACAGTATAGATTGTAGACTGGTAGCTGGAAAGGTGCCAGTTCCACCTCCAGGCACCTAACCCCTAACTGCTCCCATCACTCTAACATCTCTCAACATTTGCATCTATATAAGTCCTGTGTGTAATTTGGGCCTATGTGTGTGTAACAACAGTGAAAAAGGATTTCCCCTGATAATGATCTCTGAATGCCATAAAGCAGTGTGACCGTCCCATGTTAACACAGCACTATGCTACCTTTTACATTGAAGCTCTATTCAGTACTTGTAGAGGATAACATGGAGGTACACATTCACAACTGTCAGCCTTCAAAGTTCCTTTAATCCTGCAACTCATTGAGTCTCAGCTGTGGACCAGAGGCTTCTCAGAGGACGAAGCAGGTTGAGAACAAAACCTCACTCCTGCCTCCTGGTGTCTTAAAGCTGCACTGTGGATCACTGCGGCAAACCACACACCAGTTTGTGAAAATCAGAGACAATACACAGACATAAACCTGCCAGCATCATGACAGGCTGTACTATGTGAAATTTTAAATCTGAACACAAATCAAGCTGGTGGTGAGTTTAGAAATGCATCTAAATTAGTGAACACTGCCTGAAGATATTCCACAGCTTTTCCAGCATCCATTACAATCTGGGTGTAATTTCAGATTTAACCAAAACTGACAGAAAATAGCTGTTTGGTACTTGGTGGTCTTTGTGGTCTATCTTCAGCCTCACCAGTACAGAGTCTTCAGACTGGAGCAAAATATTGTCAGACTTGCACAGTCTTTACTTTTCCAGAAAAACATCCCGTCACAAGCCACTTAGTCAATAACATGATGTTTTTAGCTTCAGACACCTGTGTTTGTGCAGTTACAAATGCAAATCCTGGCTAAAGAAGGACATTAAAACAGGGAGTTTAACCATCCTGAGTCATCTGTCAAAAGGCGCATACACATTAAGATGTCAACTTCAAGAGCTGCACAACCACATGCCACTAACTGCAGACCCCCCGAGCCAGATAAATCAAGAAACTAACTTATAGAAATGTCACCTAAGAGGGGATTTGACAGGAATCCCTTCGCTGCTGCTCCACACAGACAGAACCAGATGAAGAGAGAGAGGAGAGACAAGGGAGGAGAGGGAGGACCCTGAAGTGACAGGCCTCCTGAGGACATGGCACCCGTCATTAAAGATGACATCAGAGCAGGGAGGGCCTTCCACGCGAGGTAGATCCTCCACGATGCTGGAGCCCTTCTCGGTATAAATACCTTGAGCCCAGTGCCCTGGGAAGCAGCAGCTGCCACTCAGACGGGCAGACTCCGCAACTAAGGATATAACAGCACCGCGCCAGGACAGCAACCTCCCGGACCGCCCCCCTTCCCCCGCTACTGTTTCTTTGGAGCGTAAACCGTCCCGGTAAGGTAGCATTTTTCAGATTTCAGGTCAGTGCATGCAGGGGTTTCCCGGCTGCAGCCTGGCTCTCACTGAGGGCAGGGCTGCTGGTGGAGCACTGATGGTTGCTGGCATTACTAGTGCAATGAGCCATGTGCTGTGGTTGGGTTTACACTAGGAGGGATTTTGTGCCTGTGACTGTTTTTTTTTTTGTGGTTTTTTTAGATTAAATGAGAAAAAAATGGGCTAATTGGGGGGGGACCATGGGGGAGAAAACAACAAGTTTTTGATTACATAGTTAGGTAGAGGTGGATACTTTTCACAGCAGCTGCTCACTTCAGGAGAGCAAAACTGCCTGACAATTATTTGTAGTTATCTCCTCACTCTAACTGATGCACCAACCACCCTGCACTTGACTTTCAGTGTCAAGTGTCAGTGACGTGCAGCAACATAGGTGCCGTGCCACTTTTACATTATCTTTGCTGTCTTTTGGTTGCTGATTGCCATTCAAGACGACGACAGCAAAAAAAAGTTCTTCTCATAAACTCGCGATTCTGTCTTTGCAGGTTTAGCTTCACAAGATGGACCTGAGGGTGACAAGCGTTCTCCTCGTCCTCCTAGCTTTGGCTGAGGCAACCCCCGAGAGGTACTACCATGTGCCAAAAGTGAGCAAGACTCCCTACCCCGTAAAGAGTCATGGTGAGTCCCACACGTCTTTACTCACCAGGGTAATAACAATGCCGACAATGTAGTGATAAGGGGATACGCTGCAATTAACACAAATACAGATGGTTCAGATTCGTCTGGGGGAAATAAGCAGGGGTAGAAAAGATGCCTGCATCTATAATAATTCAGCTCCAGCCAAGCCCATTGTTCATTTCAAATCACTGCAGGCTGCACAGTAAATCTGCTTTCAGACCACATCAGCTCCGTAGTCCATCTGTTTTTGTTCAACAATTAAAACAAATTTGGACAAATGCAACTGCAAAACAGCTCCAGATGACACTTCAAGTTACATTTAAGGTGGAATTGATAGGACATATGCTTGCAGATTTTTAGCTATAACGTGTAGCAAGGGAGCAGGCACACGGCAAAGATGCTTTAAAGCAATCCACAAATGAAATATTATAATAATAATAATAAGTCGAAAATTGCTTGAAATCAAAGCCTTGACTTGAACCACTTATCCTGAAACCATGATAACCTACAAACTCTGGAAAATACACCACCTTACTGCAATATATCTTAAATAACTGCAAGTCATTATCTTAATCATCATTACCATCAGTACCCTGACCTCTTATTGCAACCCGGCAGACTGTCGGCTCATACACATCAGTAATGAGGCTGCCCCAAACGCCGCCATTAACTAGCCTCAAGGTGCACACCCAGCAGGTCCTGCGCAACGTCTTATTGGCTCAGAGCAGAAGAGCAGAGGGCTGTGGTTGAACTGGCTGAACTGCTGTGAATGTGTATAACTGTATATAACTGTGAGGTTGGGTGTAAAAGAGCACTTGCGTTCTGAATAAAAAAAGGTTCAAGAAGGCAACTGTCACTTTTGCATGTGTCATAAAAAAAAAAAAAAACCAGAGCAGTGGTTATGATGTAACTGCCAGGATGATGTATGACACTATACTTTATATCCCAACTAAACAATGATTCAAATTCTGCATTTGACAGTTAAGATTTCTGTTTTCCTCCAGTTTTGTTTTGAAGAGGTTCTGATGTGGTTTCACTGTGTGCCTCCACATATAAATAGAATAGTAAAGTCGACAATAAGAGCTCAAATTTGACGAATCTCCAAAACAGATGTTGTTACCACGTTGCGGGCACGCCCTAACAAACTGCTTTGTGGTATTAAAATCACATCGCACAATTAGAATGAAAAAAAACAAAAAAAACAAACACAGAATGCAAAGAAATGCTTTTGAACTGTAAATCTAACAAACCACAGCAAATTTAGTGAAGCTTCACTCTATAGTTTTTCACTACAGAGGATGAAAAAAACTACAGAATAAACTAACTTACTAAGTTATTGAAGGCAACCAAACTGAGAATGGATATATGTACTACACTGAATCCAAGCAGAATAGTACTTTGCAGTGTTAACAGGTCACACATGGTTCAGCTCCTGGGTCAGCTACTGTTGGCCAATATCATCACCTCCACTTTGTGGTGTTTCTGGCTGCCAAAAAGTCCAGTTCTGGCACAAATATCCCCTGTGGGGTTTCAGGCATAGCTTTATGTGGCTTGAAAATGACAGCCCTGTCAAAACATTGTCTCAAAACACACCAAACATCTGAAAAGAGAGGCCAGCACTAGTGGATTTGATTCTTTGACAGGTCATAGTTCTCTTTTGGCAATGATGCATCCAGAATTACAGTGTATAAAGGATAAGCAGTGTGATAGCAATTTTATCAGAGATGCTCTTTGTGCACAGTTCAGAAATTAGGATATTTCCTGGACTCTACTGTTCAAGCCTTTTTACTCTTAAAGCCCTGATAGTTGTTTATTCCTTTTATTGCAATACTTAAATGGTACCTATATTCTTAATATAGTTACCCATATATATATACGTATGCTTGGAAATATAATGTTTACATTTTCCATTGTGACTTATTACATAGAATTTAAAGACACATTTAATGTCACGTTTGCACTATGTAAATTAGCTGTAACTTAACTAGCATTTTCCTTTTTGTAAGCTGTCACAAATAAGTCCTGTTGGCCTAGGAGTTCCCAACCTCTTTGACCCCTCATTTGCTGTCATCTCTCTACTGTTAAACTGTTAAATCAATAAAAAGCATAAAAAATATTGATACTAGAAAAAGCACTACCACATGTCTCCACTACCACATGTCGGCTTTAAGTTTATTTGTATGTTGACTTTAGTGATGAATATAGATGAGTGAGCAATAACCTCCAGTAAAACAACAAACTGACGAATTTAGAGCATATATGCACTGATTTGACCTTGCCCATAAAATCTACTCTATGTGGCAGGAAATGCATCAAGGTGATGCTGACAACTTGCAGACCACTAACTATACATTTACAGCCATGGCCAGTGCAGGAAATTAAAGGGTGCAGTATAGTGCGGGCAAAAGAAACTGAGATGCACAGAAGCTGGTTTCCTCGGTCCCATGCCAGTAGACATTAGCTTGGTGAGAAGAGAGAGTAGTCGTTTAAGTCAGGTCAGTCTTTTGGAGAATACCAAACCTTGGGTTTAACCTAAGGACCAAGGAGGTAGCTTATTTAATGCACTGAAAAGGCACAAAGATTTCAAGAATGTGGAGAGAAATCCTCAAAATGAAGCAATCTCTTGATCGTTTACACTCCATTTCAGTCTTTCATTACCTTGGGGAGAAATAAGGATGTTCTCTGTATCAATTGTGTGCTGGTATGTGTATTTTCAATATCCATCTACAACACCATTGGAATACTGTGCAGTACCCTTTTTACATTAAAGTTAATCATTCAGTACATAGACAATTTACTACATGCCACTATAAACATCTATCTGAACCAAACTGATCTAACCCGTATGAAGTGAATCTTTTTACATGAATACTTATCACCTGTATTTATGTATTCCCTAGCTGTTGAAGGCCAGCCCGGTCCTCAAGGTCCTCCAGGTGAGCCAGGACCAATGGGACCACCTGGACCCCCTGGAAAGAGTGGTGTGGGACACACTGGACCACAAGGCCCACCAGGACCTCCCGGATCCCCTGGCTACTCTCAAGCAGGTAAACCTGGTTCCCCAGGTGGCAATGGAAAACCAGGTGGCCCTGGTATCCCAGGTGAGAGAGGTCCTCCTGGCCCGAGTGGACAAATGGGTCCCAGAGGTGCACCTGGTACACCTGGAACACCTGGACCTGCTGGACTTTCTTCTGTTGGAAAACCTGGAGCTGCTGGTTTCCCTGGGCCAATGGGACCAAGAGGAGAGGCAGGTTTGAAGGGACATCCTGGTATTCCTGGACTTCCTGGCATCAAAGGAGAAAGAGGTATTGGAGTTCCTGGGGTTCAAGGACCACCAGGCGCGGTTGGACCAATGGGCCCATCTGGTATGCCAGGCAAACCTGGGGTTGGTAAACCTGGTGCACCTGGCTATCCTGGAGAACCTGGCAAGAGTGGCATGCCAGGAAGAGATGGTAGTCCTGGGGCAATGGGTATGCCAGGTGCAAAGGGTCACACAGGGGCTCCAGGCACAGGAGCACCAGGGAAACCAGGCCAGAATGGTACACCAGGTATGCCTGGACCAATGGGGGCTAAAGGTCCACAGGGTCCTGCTGGTCAGCCTGGCTCCCCTGGCATGCCAGGTGTTGGCAAAACAGGTGAACCAGGAATACCAGGTAGCAGGGGATCCCCCGGTACTTCAGGAACCACTGGTCAGAAAGGAGAGCCCGGCCCAACTGGTTTTACTGGTCAACCAGGTGCTCCTGGGCCCATTGGCCCAGCTGGTCCACAGGGTGCAAGAGGATTCCAGGGTGAGGCAGGCCCCCAAGGACCCAAAGGCGACACTGGTATGGTAGGTGCACCAGGCCCAAGGGGAACCAAAGGCGAGCAGGGAGCTCAGGGTTTCACTGGAAAACCAGGTACCCCTGGGGCAGTAGGTCCTGCAGGAGTCTCAGGTCATAATGGTGCTCAGGGTCAAAAGGGTTCACAAGGCCATACTGGTTCCCCAGGACTTCCAGGTGCAAATGGAGCCCCAGGACAAAAAGGACACACAGGCATGCCAGGCTCACCAGGAAAAAGTGGCGAGAGCGGAAGGCCAGGACCCATGGGACCAGTTGGCCCACCTGGTCCAGCAGGTCCCCAAGGGTTTAAGGGCCATCCAGGTCTTCCAGGCCCACCTGGCCCAGCTGGACTGACAGCTAAGGGAGTTTCTGGTCCTCAGGGTCCACCTGGAATTCCAGGTACCAGAGGTCACGATGGTCTCCCAGGCCCCGCTGGTCCTCCTGGTCCACCTGGTCCACCAGGAGAGGTGGTTTACCACCATGAGAAGAGCATGCCAATCAAGTCCCACGAGGTTGTGATGTCTCATGAGATGATGAAGGCTCCCATGTCTGCCTTCAGTGCTGTGCTGACCAGAGCCTACCCTCCAGCTGGAAGCCCTATTCAGTTCAACCAGGTTCTGTACAATGGAGAGCACCATTATGACCCCCAAAGTGGTGTGTTTTCCTGCCAGATCCCAGGCCTCTACTATTTCAGCTATCATATCCATGTCAATGGTGCCAACGCACTGGTGGCCCTCTACAAAAACGAGGAACCAGTTGTTTTCACCTATGATGAGTACAACAAGGGCTTCCTGGATCAGATGTCAGGCAGTGCTGTTCTTATGCTGCATCCCGGTGACAGAGTCTATATTCAGGTCCCTGATGAGGAGAGTAATGGTATATTCGCAGCAGATAATGTTCACTGCTCTTTCTCTGGGTTCTTGATTGCCTCAACGTGATTTCACAAATCCAAATAAACCTCAAAACCTTACAAAACATTGAATTACTCAGAGAAATAGATCAGTTTACAAAAATCCAAATTGAGATTGTAGATTAAATATAAATATGGTTGTCATTTTTACAAGTTTAACTGCCTCGTTTGAGCGCAATTTGCTAACAAACTACTCGACTGACAGAAGTATCAATGCGTAGTAAAATTTTGGAATATATGGTTGAAATTGATCCCTTTCCCTAGTTCACCGTGTGCCTTTGCAATTTTAAGAAACATTAAACAATATTGGAAGATATCTCAAGTGGTGCTTTACAACTGCCTGTAACATTTACAGCATGTCTTTTATTTTTGTTTGTTTTTATTAATGTCTGTTGTTTAAGAATTTTCCTGTAATATACATACAAAAGACACGCAAAACTGTTGTACTATATGTTATTAGAGATCAGCACATTCTCACAAGCACTGTGATCAGCAAAACAACACAGAATGAGAAATTCAAACTGCATTTCTTTTTTTCAAAACAACTATGTCCCATTGGATGTGTTAAGTTATGTACCACTTACTGACCAAAACACAGAATAAAAGTTCTAGTTTGAAAAAGAAAAGCATCCAGTGTGTTGTGTGTGGTTGGCTCTGTGTGTGTGTGTGTGTTGTTCTTCTTTACAGTATGGATGGAAGACAAGTAATAAGCAATTAACTCAGATGTGTGCTGCTTTGGAATAAAAGGCGTACCTTTGAATGCAGATGTGTTGTAATTGTGGTCGATGGCAGCAACCATGTCTTTCCAAAAGTCGGAATTCACCTCATTTCCTCGCTATACACAAAAACAGAAAGTTACATATTAATATGCGAACCTCTCAACCACTAATATGAAACTGTACCTTATCAAACATTACCTTATGCAGCATGTCCACAACTCTTCCACAAAGGAGAGCCCCAGGTAGATCAAAGTAGTTGTCATAGAAATAGTATTTTGCTGCAAAGACCAAAACAAAAGATAAGTAAATTAGTGACATCTAGTGACGGATGATGTGAGAAAAATTCCAGATAATGCCCATTCTCCTACTTAAAAGCCAACAGCAAAGGTAATAAAGATGGATATAAACATTTTACCAGATCTTGTGAAGGAGGTATTGAGGCTGTTGAAGTGCTTCCACTCCCTCTTTGGACCATAATGTTTGATGATCTCTTCTGTGCTGAGGTCATTGGTTCCATGTGTCGCTCTAATCAAGCCAGAAATAAAACTTTTAATATTACTTTTTATTATTTCACTTTAAAGGCCTGTGAAAACAAAGAAAACTTTGAAAAAAAGGACTTAAGAGATGTTCTGGGAGGCAACTCAAATACATTTCATGCAACAAAGACATACCGCAGAACAGTTCCATCTTCAGCCAGCTTCACAAGGTTTCCATCTTCCAGATCCACCACTAGCCCTTTAAAACTGGACACAAAATTTGCAGCATGAACAGAATGAACAAGGCCTTTTGACATTTGCTTCCACTGCAGATTTCTTTAGCTGACATAACATGTAAAAATCAAATAAATATTTTTGGCAATACACTTGTTTGCCATCAAAATTCAGTTAACAATAGAAGAAATTGAAGAAATAAGCCTTTCAAACAACTCCAAAACTATTTTTACATGCTCTTATTGATAAGGCTGACTGATGTGTCAGTTAGAATTTGCTATGATTTGGGGGAGGGGGGACTCAGCAAGCCCTTAGGAAGGGGTGGCCAGGTGTAAGGGACACCGAACTGTGCACCTTGAACAGCACCCTAACTCCCAATAAAGGAATTGCATGTTTACAATAGGGCTGTGTATTGGCAAGAACCTGGTGATAAGATACGAATCACGATACAGGGGTTACGATTCAATATATTCTTAAATCTAGTATTAGCATCACAATGTACTTAAAGTACAAAAAGTGAAAGTGCAGAATGGCCTATTTCAATATCATATATACTATATGATTATAATTATTGATACATTCATGTGTTCAACAATTAAATTATCGTTTTGTTTTCTTTAACTTTTTCAATAATAATCGGTATCTGTATTGGCCCTAAATAGGAAAAACTATTGGTTGGTAAATATTGCTTTATTTCTAGTTTAAACACAAAAATCTATACACTGTTTTTAACAAATATCATATTACAAAACAAAATATTGATATTCTAAATATTTTCTTACACCCGTAGTTTACAGTTTGTTTTTGCATGTCTTTGTCTATATAATATTCCTACAGTATTTGGGGATATTTTAGGGAGAGTGAGCCCTTCACCCAACATGTACTTTTGCTCTATAGAAGTGTAATGGATTACTTCATGATAATAATTACATCAAACTCATTCAACCTTAAATCTCAAGTGATAACGCTTCACCTATCTTATACTCCATGTATACGCATTATGTAGGTCTTTTTCATGTCAAAACTAACTAAACCTAGCTATCAAAGTGTAGACTAAAGCTTGTTTATATACCATCTTTATTACTTATTGTATACGTTACTGCATTTTATAATTATACTATATACTTAAGATACATGTTTTCTCGTATTTCATTCCATAAAAGCAAGAACTTAGATCTGTGTATCAAGGTATTGTAGACACAGTGTTATGAATTACGCTGCATTTACATGGATTGAGGTAAACTGGAGGTCATGTTAGTGACAGATGATGATGATGACTGGTTGTTTTTGTTCAGACCTGAAGGATACTTTCAAATGCCATTAGGAGCACTAGGAGGAACCTAGTCAGGAGGAGCTGATTGTTTCACACATTATCTGTCTCATGTACTATTGTCAGGATATAGGGAAAGTTTCAGCAAATATGACAATATTTGTTTTAAGTTAATTACTGCTGCTTTAATTTGTATACAATATGTGTGCATACATGTGTACATACAGCCTACGTCCTGTATGTTCAGTAATACGTCTCTGTGTGTTTAAAGCTTGAACTAAAACTAATACTGTAATGAAAAAGCCAGACTCAAGGAACGCTTGCAATCCTTCAGCTCCTGAAGGTTGGTACACTGTGAGTCACAGTCATTTTTTAACCACAAGTATTTGATGAATACAGTCTTAATATCCCTGAAAGATAATTAGGCATTCATTATACCTCTTTAGTTCCCCCTAGGCTGGGGGAACTGCTGCCGCTGACTCACCAGAAATCCCAGGTAGCGGGGGTTAGGTTCAGCAGGTCCTTGTCATAGCCTTTATGCTCCACCAGATACCTGGCAAAGCTCTCATAGATGAGCTGCAAAAAGCAATGAAGAGATAACATCACTAACTGACTGCACAGTCATAATGCAAAGGACAACAGCCGCGTGTCAGTGAAGGCAACACATACACAGGTTTTTATTCCAACCCAACACAGCACAGGGCGACTTTCCCCATCAGTTCCTCCTTCTATGGTTTAAAGTGTCCGACAGCGACATCAGCAGAGTAACATATACAAGCTGTAAGCACAATATGGACATTTTATCATCCTATACCCTTGTTTTGGCAGACATGTTGGCTAACATCTTCCTATTTACACATCCAACAGACTCAGAAAATAATTCACAGGTTTTTTGCAGGTTTCAACAGATTTAATTTAGGACCTTTTTAAGACCATTATGA
>NW_023340246.1:2041134-2043831 GCF_004916995.1 Morone saxatilis
AATCAACAACATTTGTATATTCAGAGATTCTGGAAGCTTTAGTGAGGTAGAAGGATGAATTTTTTCCCCCCAGTGAAATCTGAAATTATCTGGAAACTCAAGACTGGCTAACATTAAGCTTAGGTTCAATCAAAAAGTTATCAACCAAGACATTCATGGGAAATATCAGCTTCCTGTGGCCGCCGACTGATTCCATTCTGCTCCCACACTCCTCTGTCACAGAGACGCGCAGAAGGAAGTGTCGACACTAAAAAACAGTTAATGTTGGCACAAAAGACTGGAGGTTAAACTGTCACACATGACTGCTTTCACTTCAGGGAACCTTAGCTGTTATTAGGGGCAGAGGTCTGAGCGTGAGCAGGAGGGTGTTAGCACCACCATGTGGCCAAACTGGGAAATTACATGTAAGCTGTTAGACAGTCCAGTGAGTACAGGTCATCTGTTTCCAGATAATGTAACTAATGGCAGTTATTATGGATTATATGATGCTTTGTGAAATCAAATGTAGAAATGCACAAAAGGAAAAGATGAGTCACATTTTCTAGATCATTTAATCAATATACTTTTATGATGTATATTTCGGTTTATTTTTGTCTTTTTATCATTAAAATGATTTTATTATTCAAATTATTTTATCATAATAATTTATTATTATTCAATTATTTCTCTGTATTTCAGATTTCTTTGCCCCCTTTTTTGATACTGTATGGTTGACAGGGATGGGGGTATTGTGTGTTCTGTTGTTCTTTGTTGTAACTCAAGGTATTTTTTTAAATGTAGAAATGTAAATAAATGTACTCATTCACTTTATATTATTTGCTAAACTTTGCATTCATTAAATTCCTCTAAGCTGCATTAGAATATGGTGTATTGGGAATACATGTGTTTTAAATAGCTAAATTACTTAAATAAATAAATAAATAATGTAAACATTAGTTAATAGATAGCTTTTTAGCATACTGTAATAAAAATTGGTCAGAAATCCTGCTTTATTTTTATTTTCTTATGTGAGTTAAAGAAAATAACCTGCATTGCTGATCACCTGTACTCACTTTATTATACAGACTATCAGGGTGTCCTACAGTAGTATTTCTATAGCCCAATATCACATTTTCCTCAGGGGGCTTTACAGTCTGTACCATCCATATTCTTCACGTATAATTTATAATCTTCATATATCCGAAATTGTGTCATCAACATTTATATACAATGAGATTTTGTTGGTTTGTTCTGTACACTCTATTGGATGTCTGTCTGTCCTGGGAGAAGGACCCCTCCTCTGTGGTTCACTGTGATTTTACCAATTATGTTTTTTTTGTGGGGGAGTTTTACCTACCTTAATCGAAGAGAGTGCTGAATGTTGTACAGATTGTAAAGCCCCCAGAGGTAAAGTGTGATTTGTGATTTTGGGTTATAGAAATAAAATTTGACGATTTGTACAACATACAACAAAAAAACCTTTAATGAGAAAACAAAAGGAAGAAATCTCTTACATTCACAATGTGGTGAACAGAATGGCAATATTAGGCTAGAATATGAAGAATGTGAATCAGAGGAGACTGTTAGCAACTTCCAGGAGCCCCTAAGGACTGGTAGGACCTTGACCATCAAAAATACCTGGAAACAAACAGGCTACACACACACAAACACAGGGCACAACTCAGGGACAACATTTATACACAGTAATAGACAAGAGGATCAAACAACTCATTGCAGACAACACATAATGTGAGGACAGGAGTGAACAATAATAAGACAAACTGAGTGGCTTAGTGGACAAGAAGATACAAAGCACCAAACGGACCCAGACCAACACAAATCCTGGTTAAAGGATGCGGAAAAAGACAGAGTCCAAATGAGAGAAAAGACAGAGAGAAAGGCAAACAGCCTGGGTGCTCCGACTGATCCAGTGTTTATCAGGACGTTGCTGTAGTCAGCAGGACTAAGTTCATTTAAGTAAAACAATTAGTTGGAACAGATAACATCGAACATTTTAAGGGAAACAAACTTCTATAAGTTAAAAAAATATATATATTTTACTAGTAATTTTAGGTTTTTAAGCTTTTTACTGTGTATTTTTTTTTTCACACTACAAACAAAAATTACAAAATTAAGTCAGTGTCACTTAAAACTACTAAAGCTACTTGATCAAGAATGTTCTTTAACTTACAACATTTTGTTTGTTTTACTTACAATTTTTGATGGAATCAGTTAAATTAACTTTTACAGTGCAATCCAATGGAAGGACAATGGTAACAGGTTTGGGGGCAGTGTAGCCATGACAACTTATTGAAGGCAAAAAGATGAGTTTTAAGTTTCGATGGCTCAGCAGACTGATGGTTCCATGGAAAGGGGACACAATAGGACAAAGCTCTGCCGCCTTCTATACAGACTTCTATTAAAGCTAATTAAATTGTTTACTGGCTTTTATATTTGCACATTATTATTATTATTGTATCCTCTGATGGATGTTGATCTTAATCCAAACACTTTTACCATATCAGTTTAGCTCCAAATAAAAACCAAGAATCCTCAAAAGATCATAGTAAATATAAACAATTTAATTACGTTCTCCATAAAAGATAATTATGTTAAAATACAGTAGATTATATAAACACTGCCATGGTTATAATGTACAATTAACAAGATTTTGTTCACAACACTAAAAACATACAAAATCATCAGAGATTCAACCAC
>NW_023340246.1:2043846-2046442 GCF_004916995.1 Morone saxatilis
TCACTATGTGTGAAAAGCATCTGATTGAGGGCAGTGTCACTTCATCGTTGGCGGTCAGAAATAACGTGGCCACAGATCTGAAAGCAGCTCTGCAGCTTTCAACAAAAACCATTTGAAAAGGAGGGATTAAGTCCAGTGTCACAGTGTTCAGTCATTGAGCCATTATAGTGGAAGACAAACAAAACAATGTATTCAACTACATGTTCCCAATTATGAGAGCAGATAGGGATGAGAGCACTGCAGATTTGCAGGTGAAGTGATATGATGTAGCTACCAGGGGTAGACTACATGACTTGGAGGCCCAGAAAAAAAAAAAAAAAAAAAGTCTTGGTTGGCATGTATAAAAGGAGAAAAACTCATTGCTGTCAATCTTTAACGTTTTAAGATCCAATCCAGACATAGATAGTGTGCTTGAAACTACTGTGTCTCTGATATTAAAAAAAGAAATAATTTCCGCATTGAAATCCTTAGAAGGTCCCTTAAAAAGGAATCTACTCCTACACTGTTAAAAATTCCAGAATCTCTGAATATGCAAATGTTGTCCCTTTGTAAAGTTCCCCTGCCGGACAAAGGATGTCTCCTACTTCACTGTAAACTGGTGGATTCTAGTTTCTATATCAAACTGTACATGTTGCATACTGGACCAGTCATTTGGTGTTGTGTTTCAGTCATTTGTGTAAACAGATTAATCATTTTCAAGCACAAATGTAATATGAGACCAAATTTTAAAATTTGTGAGCATTAATTTGTTTTTAAACCTGCAGCGCTCTGAACAAACCTGACCACGCCCTTTTATTTTTAGCTCTCTTGTAGCAGTTTTTACAGTGGCAAGAAGAGAATAGCAACTTCATTAGATGAGGGAGAGGACTTCACTAGTTTGTTAATGAAGAGTTCATCTTAATTGTTTTTTCATTTTCTGGCTGCTGGGGCCAAACACAGTCACCTACCTTTGAATAATGTTAAATCAAAAACAACCAGAACTATGCATGCATTTAGGAATGAGCTCAGTTGTTAGAACCTGCCGTTCACTCAGTCTTGCTCTCTCAGGTGAACTGCTGCTAATAGTTTGGCAGGTGGCCAGTGGAAAGAATGTGTGCTATGCTGAGTGCAAGAAGAACCGGTTATTCGAGACAGACGGATAGCAGCATTCTGTCTCGATGAAAGAGAGGAGCGCCTTGAGAGTCCGGCTAGGCGCGTATACAGACTGTGCCAAAGTGCATTCAGTTGTAGAACGAAGTGAGGCCAGGAGTGTGGCAACCGGCTGTTGCTGTAGTAAAAGCTTCCTCACTGCATGACAGTTAAAGTCACAGTAATCGATCACATTTCAGATCCTTCATTCGACCACAATGTGGAATTTGAAATTACATTTCATAAAACCATGAATGCATGTTTATGTTTGGATTCGGGTGATTTTGCGTCACTGCAGAGAGAATGTGTTTTTTTGTCCCTCTCTTTCTACGTTTGACAGGCCGGTCGGCGTGCTAGTAACGGCCTGCGTCGTCGTAGGAGGTTACATCCAGGTCGAAGAAGTCCTCCAGCTTCCACTGCAGGGTCTCGAATGTGGGCCGGTCCTGTTCGCCCGTCTTCCAGCAGTCCATCATGATGTCGTACAAGACTTTGGGGCAGTTGGGGGGGCACGTCATCCTGTAGCCCTGGGGAACCCTCTGGACCACCTGGTAGTTCGTCATGGCTGGAAGAATCACAGGAGGACATTATAACGTCTCTTTCAGGAGACCATTACTTTGCATTAAACATTCAGCTGGAAGGTTTTAAGACACTTGGTACCTATGAAATCACACAATCGCACTCTCTATGTTCAAAAAAACATTTATGAAGGCTGATGAAAGGCTCACCCGGGTAAGGCATCTGTCCGAATGTCATGATCTCGTACAGCAAAATTCCAAAGGACCAAATGTCAGATTTGATGCTGAACTTGTTGTCGTTGATGGCCTCTGGAGCGGTCCACTTCACAGGGAACTTACTTCCTTCTCTGGCCTCGTACACGTTTTCATTCTCTTTCTAGAAACAAGACGAGGCACAAAATACAGACTGTTACTTTCAGTCAGTCAGCTTTTGTGTACTTCAGTGTACTACTGTACACAAGTACAGACTAGAGGTACTTGTACTTTATTATTTTATAATTGAGTATTTCCATTGTGCAACTTTACTTCTACTCCACTACATCTCAGAGGCAAATATTGTACTTTTACTCCACTACATTTGTCTGACAGCTTAAGTTACTTTTCAGATTACAGTTCATACCCTTCCTATCCAGTAAGAACCATCTCCAGCTGTGTTTATTTGGAATGTTTGTGTGAGAATTCTACTTCTTAAGCTAAATAAACCATTTAAAATCCCTCTCTGATTGGCTGTAAAATGCACTGTCACAAAGCTGAGGTTCTCACAGGACAGCCACGCTACAAACATATGATGATCTTATAGAATATGATGCATTGATGTAAGTTAGATCAATCCACCACCTACCTCAATCTAACATCATATATAATAGCAAAATCCTGACAGCCTTGCTAACTAGCGAGTAATGCTGTGTTCAGGTGTTACAACTGAATCAGTAAGTGGACACACACACACACAC
>NW_023340246.1:2046542-2051196 GCF_004916995.1 Morone saxatilis
ATATAACTTTTAAAAACATTAGTTTAGTAAAGTTTTTTGTAAACTCTTTGAGAGAGGAGTTGATTCAGCATTCATTTCAGTTCATTGGATTGCGGAACAGAACAGAAATGCTTCTTTGTATAAAGCGATATAGACCTTTTTCACAGCAGTCATTTTGGCATGAAATAGGGTAAACACAGGTGTTACCAATGATATTAATTAAGGTTCTGTTCCATTTAGTGTAGCAGAGCCTTTCCAGTGAGCCAACATGCACAGTAGCAGCTACTCTTTAAATATCTGCATCGGCCATTGAAAACCATTGGGCCAACACTAGTGTTGAGTATACCAATAATGTAAGCTCTTATTATTACTGGAATTCAAATTGCAGAAGCAATACAGGTGATAGAAATTCCACACATCTGCCTTAAGTAAAATTAAATGTAAACAGGGTACAAGACTATTTTAATTTGAAGGTTTCCGTTAGTTACCCTGGTACATAGTGAATTTTGACTGTTCCAACAAAACATTAGCATGGCTTTACTTTTCATACTTAAAGTGTCTATACACATTGGCCAACACGTGTCTTCACTAAATTTGCCAGATTAGACTGTATGATGTCTAATTATTGAGAATAACTGACACCTGTGAGGGTTAGCAGGGCCTTTTAACTTTAGGCCAGTAAACTATCGATACTGGACTATTGCTGCCCTCCATCGGGCTAGTGTTTACTGTGTCCACAAGAAGATTCCATTTCTGTTGTAGTATTCATAAACGTTTGTGTACACGACTTCCCATGTCATCACTATGAGCTCACAAGTTCCATCTGAAGGCAGCACATGTCTAACTCTAACTCTCCTTTTACAGTTGTGTTTTTAATGTTCAATATCCTTACAGGAAAGTAATTAATAGCAGCTACACTCTAGCTTACTTTCTACTTATGTGACTTTGAACACGTCCCAGCCATGAGATGTTACAGTAGCAGGGAGTGTGGTGTGTTATGGCTGATGTGGGTCACCACGCAGACTGTAGGCTGCAGACATCAGTTCCACATGAGCGCTCCTCAGAGTGACCATCACTCTAAATTGAAGTGACGCTACATCTCTCACACTACAGAACAGCATGTCAGTCGGGGAGGGGAGCACTAACATGCCACAGCGAGGACCAGGACCGAAATAAGGCAAATAAGGTCAGCATGACCAAAAATAACATTTAAAACATGGCTCAAGACAAACCATCATGTGATCACTGAGCTTAACCTGTATGGAACCAACTGTTGTCCTGTATTCTTAACCCACATTTCCTTACACTTTGGAAACTGGCACCATTAAAAGTATGCTGACTGAGCTATGAGCATTTCCTGTTTGTAATGTACTTGTGGAAGCTATCCAGCTATCACTAGACTACTCTGATACTGGAGATTCTGACTCTCAGGAAAGTTCAGGATTGCAGCGATACAGACAACAGATATATCATTATCCTTGCAAAGTGCAGATCACACCGAATCTGAAATTATGTGCATCATCAACTGCAGCCATCGGCCGCATTAACAGCTTGAAAACTAAAACTGTCCAATTAAGGGAAGACTAGTAAAACAGTGTTTGTCACACCTATAAATGTTTTTATCCTGGGATATATGGACTAAATTAAATATATGGTATATTATGCTGTATGTTTATTAGCTTGGCGGTAATGAATTTTTATGGTGAAAACACGTGCACACGCACACTAACCTACGATGACTCAGACTAATCTGCTGTAAATAAAAGCAAGTGAACCCATTCTCTTCCTCAACATGATCTCAACCTGTCATGCTATGCTGACTTTCTGCCAACAGATAAAACTAGGCTAAACATCAGTGTGTGTCCAGAGCAGAAAGAGCAAATCCTGGACTCCTGCAGTCAGTAAGTAAGATCTCAGTCAGGCTCAGGGTTTGAGCTGCAGTATTCTTCCTTAATATTCATTTCAGCAAAATTATCAAACTAAAAGTCTAATATTATAGAGCCTCACCTCTATCACGGTTCTATGTTTTGTATAATGTATCCTTTGTAAGCATCCAATCCAATCTGGCCTAAAGTATGAACATCTAAAAAAATCCCAAAACTCTAAGGAGAACTCAATGGGAAAGTGGCGAACCCGGAACCCAGAAAGGATTTGGCTCACGAGAAAACTGATTTATATGCTGGGAAAAATCTCTGCCGTAGCCTGACCTTTGCCACATGTGGGGAGATTGTTTTCAGATACCGACAGCAGCACTGGACTCTGGACTCTTTGGACTCTCATAAAAAGCAATAGCTCATAATCACATGTGCAGGTGACAGTGAGGTTGTCTTACTCTGGAGGTACTCCAGCAGGCTGCCATTCTTCATCAGCTCTGTGATGATGTAGATGGGCTCCTCCATGGTGCACACAGCGTACAGCTGGATCAGCTTGGCATGGCGCAGCCTCTTCATGATCTGAGCCTCTCTCAGAAAGTCCTCAGGGTCCATGGTACCTGCGGGAGATGTTCACTGATATTATATTAGGTGATACACAGTATGTGGTGTAGTGTTTGTACACTACACAGATATTCTCTTCAGAAATCTATAACTTTTGTTGTTTTGTTTCGGTTAGCCATGGAGGCTAGTGCTGCTCATGCTAACTATCCTGTTCATTTTCTAGGAACTGAGCCTGCCTACGATTCTATATTGCCAGATATTCTTAATATAGACTTTTACTTACTAAGTGTTCAAATGAGAGTGACATGGAATATAAACCCATATTAAACCAAAACTTCAACAGCTGATGTTTAATTTGTTGCCCACAACACTGGGTGGGTGTCCTGTTCAGGTTCATCTTAATCACATCAGATCACCATCAGTGACAATAGGAAATTTTAACTGAGGTCCCTCAGGGCTCTAACTTAGGTCCAATTATCATTTCTTTTTTAAAAGCTCTTTCTTGGTAGTATTTTTAAGAGCTGAGCTGAGAAATGAGAATTTGAGGCAAATTCAGAATTATTATTTCTAGTATGACCTTTGCAGTTACGCTAAGCCTATGTACAGAAAGCAAGGAGTAGTCTCTGTTAGCTTACTTAGGACAAACAGATCAATATAACAGTCCAGTCCAGCTTAATACAGCTCAGAAACCTTTTAAAAATGTTTTTATTATCTATTTCATTATCTCATCTGTAACAATAATCTTTATTTATAGAGCACTTTTAAAACCATCTAGGCAAATGCAATTTGAAGAAAATACAATACTAGTTAGATACTGAATAAATGATCAGATTTTAATGATCACATACTACACTGTTGACATGATCATTAAAACTTGCACTTAACAAATGTTTACTTAATTTTAATTGTCTGTTTCTAGTTTCAAAACTTCAGTCAGGGAAAAGGAGGCATTAATGTACCAGGTTTAAGGGTCTTCACTGCAACTGCTGTGGTTTCGTTCCACAGGCCCTCAAACACTTCTCCGAACTGACCGGCTCCCAGCTTCTTCAGCAGCTTGATGGATTTGCGGTCAATCTCCCATTGGTCCACAGTGTTGTATGACAGACCATGAGTCTGTGGAGCCTCCATCTACACCGACAGGAAGAGTCACTGTTTACTGATATGGCCATGTGACTTTATACTAAAGAGTGCAATTAATGATGAGAAACAAGACAACAATGGAATTTAGAATATTTACAGCAGTTCATGTCATACTGTACAGCGTGTTTTACCTTTTTGCATGGTTCACCCAGACGCACACAGAGACCATCGGCCTGTTTGGAGTAATGTTCCACTAACTCATTAATTGTTTGAAAGGATCGGGTCCTCGACACGAAGTAGTGCCCATTCTCCAGTTTTTTCAGCTTGTAATGCTTCACCTTCCCACTGTCCAGTACTGAAAGACAAGTCACCATGCAGTGAGATATATGTAAGGTTTCCTCATGGTACAGTAGGCCTAGCAAGCTAACACAAGTTTGTCATAGTCTTGCTCACATGACTAGAATGAGACATTCCAACAGGCTTAATGTGCAAAAATGTTTACATGCCATTTAATAGTTGCAATTGTCATTATAGCATGTCATTATGATAGAAATATGTTTAACTGTGGTTTAAAACAGCATTACATTATTCTTTTGGCCATTTGTGGCAGAAAAAAAAAGACATTGCTTCACCTTGTTCCACTATGTTCACCAGCTAGTTGCTAACTTTGTCTGTCTGCTGTTTGGTGCTGAGGTACTGTACTGTATCTTTGAGGTTAAGCAGTTGACTATGAATGTTTATTACAGATATACATGAAAACATAACATCAGAAGTTCTTGTTTAGTTCTGAGAAAGAAATCTGATAGGGAGAGTGGCTTAACCTGGCACCCTAACCCTGCATTTCACATATACAGTACAGAGAGGTCATGAGTATATTATCACGTGTTACTATCAGTATCGTTAATCATGAGTGTGAACCCATCGCAATGTCACCAACTGGTTTGTGAAGTATTGTTTTGAAGCCTCGGGTGGCATTAAATCTTACAGCCACCAGCAGTGACATAGTGTGCTCATTGGCTGTGCTTAGTTTTAACTCATCCGTAGCAGGACACAATGTTCTATAACATTCTCGTAATTCCAGATAAACAGTACAGTAAAATATGTTTCAGAAATTATTTTATGTGAGAAATAATCTTGATTTATATCTGATCAGCACTGTC
>NW_023340246.1:2051296-2059778 GCF_004916995.1 Morone saxatilis
GCTCTGTTCACTAATTATATTCTGTCAATGGTTAATCACAGATCAGATTCAAAGGCGGATGCTGAAAAGTGGCCAATATTCTCTATTAACACAGACAAATCCATAAAAGCTGGTGTAATGTTCCACTTACATTCTATTTCATTAAATCAGTAAAATTAGCATGGGGTAAAAGTATTAACACTCGAGTGACCTGAATCACACACAAAATCAATAAACTAACCTGGGGCTGGTAGCTGTAAAATGTATTATCTCATTGAGTGAGTTTGATGAATGTCTATGGAAAGAATTTAGTCATAATGGAGAGCTAGGCCAGAACGGAAAGACAGACATTAAAAAGAGAGAGAGATAAAGTTATCTCACTGGTTTTATGGGAGCTTAACTTGATGACTTTGAAACCATTAATCATTTGAGTCACTGAACAATGCTGGTGCTGTTTGGGAATGTGTGCTTTGTGGCAGAGAAGTACACAGACTGCAGCATGATAACTAGCTAACTAGCATGACTTCATCCAATTGACCAAATGGAATCATACACTAGTCAAATTTTGATGTGTTGGCTGTCTGATTGCATTAGCATTGACATTCAGACATCACTGCACTCAACGGGTTCTTCAGTCATTATAGGTTTATAGTTATTCTCTAGTTCTGTTTTCTAGCTGTTCAGACTACATGTAATAATAGGCTGGTTACCCAACACTGGGATATTTACAATGTTTTCTTTTAAATGTCATTAATCTTTAAACAAGCTCATGTAGCTTTCCTGTGCTAGACAGTGGCTATAGTCACAATTGTGGCAATGATGAGATAATGGTAAGTGCTAAAATGTATTTAAACAGTATCACAAGTAGAGAAAGAGAGTCATAAAGTCAGAAGTGACTCAGCAATGGCAGTAAGACAGCAATATAACAGTAGGTAACATTAGCCAGCATAAGCTACTAGCCACCAAAAATGTGTTGTTTTCGCCCAGGCCCGATAGATTCTTGTAGATGCCATTAGGAGCACTAGGAGGAGCCACAGGAACCTGATTGTTTCACACATTATCTGTCTCATGTTCTAGCGTCAGGATATAGTAAGTTTTAGCAAATATGACAAAACGTTATTCTTATAAAAGTTACCTAGTGCAGCTTTTATGTACACTTCTTCTAAATAAACAAATTAACAAAAGATACAATTGTGTATGAGTGTATGAACTGAGTGTTTGGTTTCAGAGGACAGTTTATCCAAAGCTTAAGCTGCTACTGAAGCTTTATATCTTATCTCACCTGAGAGAGAAAACTCCCCTTTCTGACTTTCACAGTTTCTGATGAGGAAGGCTCCGTGCTGGTTCCCTCCTGCCAACAGCATCTTCTCTGCATCCAGCCTCTTGGTGTCAGGAAAATACCATCTGCAAATCAGAGCAGAGCTGCTCAAACATAACAGCAATTTCTGAATATAAATAACAATAATAAAAAACATCATCTGTCAGGGGGCCAAAAGGTTCACTGGTAATTTGATTGAATGTAAACTGGCTTATTCATATGTCTCCACCACTAAAGCACAATATAGCACTGCAATGTTTCACCCAATCAAACATTCATACAATTTAGTGTCAAAGGAAGAGTCTGGTGATAATTCTACATTTTTGCTTTTTTAAAGAAAAACTGATTCATCTTTTCAGATCATTTTTTAAGAAAATAATTCCAACTTCTCTGATTCCAGGTTCTCAAATGGGAATATTTCCTGCCAATATCTTGGGTTGTGGACAAAATAAGACACCTGAGGACATGATCTTGGCCTTTGAGACACTGATCAACATTTTCCACAATTCTCTGACAGTTTATGAACCAAAAAATGAATTGATTAATTGAGCAAATTACCAAAAGATTAATGAAAAATGAAAATAACTGTTGCAGCCATGCTTACAAATCTCAATAGCTTTGTAATTTTAAAACCTTCTTAGGAGAAGGACGAACGTTTAAAGTAATGTATTGGCTAACTCTTGAGCATTTACAGCAATGCTTATTAATGTGCACTGTCCCTCACTAAAGATGTGGGGCCCACAAATCTGACCCCCTCCAGCAGGTTAATCTGGCCCTGTGACAGAAGCCCATGATGTATAACCAGAATCTGAGTCTGTGCTTCATCAGGTCAAATGTATCAGAGGTGAGCCAGCACAAGAAAGGAAAAACGATGCACGCAGAAGGCAGTTTGTTCCTTTTTAACAGAGGGGATGGCCCAATGGGAGCACCCTCGTGATGAGAAGACTGGCTGGTTTAAGTAACCCTTTATAAGCTATAGTTTAGAGCAGGGGGGTTCAATTAGAATTCAAAGAGTTCCAGTTAGACAAAGTTTCCTCTTGCAAAGGTCCAGAACATCATCATGTCTAACTTGCAGTATATATTGAAGTAGCTTAGTATCAGTGTATAGTAGTAGTAGTTTGTATAGTAGTCTATAACTGACTGTCAGATTAAATATAGGACAATATGGAACTGGATGGATTTGAAATAAGTACTCTAAAAATACATTTTCTGTTAACTCCATTTCACACGTTAACAGCCTCAATCAATATATGACAAACAATCTCACAAACTTTAACAAATCCTTTGTATTTCCTCAAATGTTTACACTTCATTAAGAATTGTGTTCCGTTTTAAACTAAACTGGTATCACACTCCAAAGTTAGGCGACATTTTGCCAATGGAAAAACTGCCGTGGCCATTTTCAAAGAGACCTCTGACCTGTGTACCCATAAATCTCCCCTTTGCAGACATGCCCACTCTATGCTAATCTCATGCAGTTTTTGTACAAAACTGTTTGTTATTTTCACCTAGTGTATGTGAATATTTCTGCATACTGGGGTCCATAAACAGTGTTGGAATTGCATTCTTCATGCCAAAGTCAGTGTCCCTCTTGTGCCACCCCAGTCAAAAAAGTCTGGAAACAGCCTTGCTCAGTACCAGGGAACGCAGAGTGGGGGGTGGCAGGTTCACATGGGGGATGTATGTCGGTCATTTGCTAATTCACCCTCAAACCAGCTGCTGGATGGACTGACGCATATGGGAATGGCCAGGGTTAACATTTATCAGTGAAGTCAAATGTAAACAGGGAAAAACTGAGTCCCACAGTGTGAGATTACTGTTCTAGATATGAATGTGATAAGCAGCACCATTTCACCAGGAGTTATAAAACCAGTCTGTGATTCAGTGAAACTATGACACAAATGACGCCTGCATAGCAAAGCTGATTTCATCCCTGTAAACAAAACAGGAAGGACCAGACTACAGCTGGGAAGAAACCGGTTTGGCTGAGAGTGCATCACAAACAGGGGCGGGGCCACAAACAGGGGCGGGGCCACAACCCGGCTCCACAGCAGTGCTCGCTTTGTAATGATCGGCATCACTGAAAACAACATGAAGCTGTCGACATATATTTAATGGTGTATTGAGGTTTGTTGCAGTAGCAGTTTTTGTAGTCAGGGCCAGCTAGAAAGTTTGATGTTTGGCTAAAAATATACATTTTCATATAAGATTAGACTATTATCATTACAATAGTTGTTGTTCACATTACACTTAAACAGTAGCAAGAAATAAGGTCCTGAACTGGATCCAAATGTATTTATTTATTTCTATTTTAAAAAGGAATAATATTGACTTACATTTTAGATCATCTAGAAACAATATTTAGTCATGACAAACACACACACACATCAGTAAGTACACTATCAGTCCTTCCTCTTGTCCTCTCTGATCCCTGTCAGTAGTTTAACCCTATCTACAGTTGCCAGCAAGGGCATTGTAATGCCTTGTTGAGGTTTTTTGTTTTTGAGCCTCTCTCTCATGGGAATTATTAACTTGTACTTGAGCCTGCAGTTCCTGCTCACAGACAATAATTAACTAACCTAAGACTTGTCTCTGTAGACATTATCCAGCAGCTCTAATGACAGAAAGCATGTCCTGCTTTATCGTTTTACAGTGTCCCATCTCTGTGAAACGGTTTGGTTTCTCTCTTTCTTTTCTTTTTGAAAATGGATCTGAGTATGATGAATGCACACCCTAACACTCTGGTTGGAGTTACTAAGTGTGTTGTCCCATTTTGTATTTGATCCATTTCCATACCAGGATGTTGATTTATTTTGTCGGTTCTTATTTGCCTCCGTTATCTTTTGAGTGTCAGCTCTGCTACTTTCTGCTAGAACTCCTTCACAGAAGAGATGGCTTCTATTGTAAGCTCCATGAGAATGACTGCTGTTGACACAACTCAAAAAAAGATTTTACAGTGAATATAAATAACAATTTCATTTAGTTTTCTTCACAGAAATAAATGAAATGCTGAGATACAGACCAACTGTATGTTTTTAAAAAAGTTCTTCATTCAAATAAAAAATAACTAATTTATTCACATGTCATTGATCAAATGATTATGTAAGTATGCATTCAAATGTGCAGCCTATAATATTAAGTACTAATGCTGAAATAACAGTTTGGACATCTTTTCAGAAATATAATAAATATTACATTTATTTATATTTATATTATGTCCCTAAGTAAGGGATAGGCGATGATGATGATGATGATGATGATGATGGGATTGTACTTACGGTTCTGCATCGATACTCTCCACAGGTGCCACATAATTAGCCGGGATGTACCCCTGTTTGGAGGCCGAGACCCCGTCGAGGGCTCTGGCGAACCACCATTCACCAGCACTTTTGTCCAGAGCCTCTAAAGTGTCCCCGGCGTTAAAGCTCAGGTCCTCCTCGGTGCGGGCCGAGTAGTCATACAGGGCGATGTAACAAGCCCCGGTTCTCTCCACCGGCAGCGGCGGTAAGGACCTGTTAGACGGAAAGCCAGCCTCCACAGTTTTCGCACCGGGATTTGAAATAACCGTGTCGGTCTTCTGGCGCCCGGTGTCGCCTCCAGACTGGTTGGGTTTTTTGAAACATGCCAAAAAACTCTCCCAACACGAAGAAAACCTCTTCTGGATCTCCATGTTGCGCTCGTCAATCACAGCAGGTCATTCTGAGTCAGGAATGAAGACGGAAATAGTTTGGGAGAACCCCTTCTTCTTCACCTGCCTTATAATCCACATTCCGTGGAATACAGAGTCATTTTAATAATCCCGGACCGGACAGCTCCTGGTCTTTGACCCGCAGCACACGCCCAGCTCATTAACACACTGAGGGAAGTGACTGAGAGTTAAACGTGAAGTTTCCTGGAACGGGACTCAGTCAGGAGTTGACGGCTCGTGCAGCGGTGTGCCAATCACCTGCACCTGCTGAGGAATGGGGAGCGGCCCGCGCCACATGACGTCATGTGCTCTCAGGGCGGCCATATTGGAGGAGAGCGCTTGTGAGCTAAACACAGCTGATCACACAGGAAGAAATGTGTCATGATTCTCTCTTTTCATACTTTTTAGGCAAAGGCGTAACTAGTGTTTGGCTAGTGAGTAAAAAATATATTATTCATTACTCAAATATTACATTAGTAATATTATTACTTTACTTTTATTACTCCCTGCCAACAATAGACTAATTAGTTACACTACTACCAGTAGTTATATTACTTTTCTTCTTCTCCCCACAGAATTGGTAATTGTCTCCCTTCTCCCCAAGATTCAAAGTTCCCACGAATAAAATCCAGTATTGTTTGTTAAAATCACTGACAGTATATAGGGTGGACAGAGCTTCCGGGTCTGTGAAGTAAAGCCAAAGCGTAAGTCTTACATTCTTTGTAGTGGCCAGCAGGGGGAGCTCCATTGGCTGCAATAACAACCGATACCATACAGTCTTATGGAGAAATGACGCTACTTCTGGCTTTTTAGCTCAGTAAACAGTTTCCTAATGAGTGCCACCCCAGTCAAAAAAGTTTGGAAACGCCCCTGGTGTTAGTGTGTATCATACTAATAAAGAGGTCTGAAAAAAAAACGGATTTACCCTATACTCAACAATTATATAATAAACATGACAAAGGTAAGCTTATTAGAGAAAAAAGAAGCCCTGTTAAGTCCCCGGAGTCAAGGGTGCCATCATCTTGCAGCACTCTGACCCCTAACGTCACACGGCCGGTTGTTTTGGCTTCCACGGACACAACAGAGATAGCGAAAGATGGAGACACTGAAAGATGGAGACTATAGAGCCACAGGACAGAAGAAGACAAAAGGGAGGCCACTATTGTATTGCTCCTGGGTGTGAAAATTAGTTTTACAGGGTGAAAGCCAAAGGGTGCAGATTTTCTCAGTGTTGATAGACCCACAGGTTGTGAGTTCAATCCCTGCTGAGGGCAGCACTCAGTAGAGATGAAAGTGAGGCTGACAACACGGTTCTTCTGATAAAGCCCCACTCCCTCTCTCTCTCACATTTCACCATGACTGTTCCTCTATGATTATAGGAGTTTTAAACTTGAACTTTTTTCTTTTTAAGTGTTAGTCACATCAACCCTTCAGGTTTCATTCACAATGAAAACCTGCCCTTATGTCACAAACACAAACAATCAATCCAAAAACAACATAACACTGATACACTGATGTTGTTGCCTTTATTTTGAGAAGGTGTGAGGAAAACTGCCATCTCAGTGGCTCAGAGTATCTGCTCTGGGCCTTCAAAGGTCCTTCAAAGGTCCAGAGTCAATGTGGCGATTATGTGCTTGGACCTCATTCATTACCGCTTGTGGCTATATTTGGGGTCGGTTAATAAGAAAATAAAGTTTTGTGACAGTAAGTCATATTTGTGCTTATTAAGTCACAATTATGAGATAATAAATCAAATGATAGATTAACTAATAGGGGGCCCTTGGGGTGAACATAGGGGCCACAACATACAGTGACAATGCAGGACCTGTTGTGGATGTTGTAGACCTACTTTAAAGGAGGAGTGTCAGGCCATTGCAGAGAAGGAATTGTGGCTCCACAGTGTGGTGTGGGGCATTACTACCATTTTTGTTTTTTTTGCTAATTATGTTTCAGTAACATGAAGAACTGTAGTCACTTTTGGCAAGTGTAAAACTGCATGTTATGGGTTGTTTTGGCCCTTTAAAGATATTTCAACTGCCCAATTTGCAGTGCTTGCTAGCTTTGGTAAAATGGCAATTGATATTAAGTCAACATTTTGACTTAAAATCACAAGATAGGTAGTTGGTTTACAATGGGTTTATCAGAGCTTTTTCACTACTTCAAGTACACTATAGGCTCTGTAACAGAAAATATATACATATACAGTATATATATATATAATAAAGATACTAAATAAGACATAAATGATGAATGGTATATAAGGCATTTAAATATGAAAACACACTAATTCTAATTTAGTGGACCTACTGTCACCACTTAAATTAATGCATGGTCGCAAGATAAAACTTCTAATTTATTGATTTACTTAAACCTTTTTAAGTTGCAAACATTATGAATTGTGTTAAAATAAATAATGTGGTAAACTAGCTGAAATAAGTAATTTTTTTAGTAGAGTAGCCTAGTCAACTTAGAAAAATTGTGTTTATGCTACCAATTATGAAGTAAGTGGTAATTAAAAGCACCTTTGATTTTAGAGGAAAAGCTAATAAACAAAGTAATAATAAATAATAATAAAAACAAAGGTATAAAAGCAGTAAGGGGTGCAGACAATCAGTAATCCCATATTGCTTGCCTCCTGTTAAAAAGTCATGAGACTTAACCAATATGGTCAATTTGCTAAAAAGATGCCTTTGAAAATTGCAAAGTTGGGTGATAATTGTGGGTTCATCACAGTTTAGTGTTACATTACATATTCAAGGATTTCAGGTTATTTTACATGCACAGTTGTAGAATGACATTTATATAAAGTTCCCTTTATGCATGAATAAATAAAACTGTATTAATAAGTCATAAAAACAAAAAAAATTACTAATTGGTATGATGAATTGTTGAGGACGAATTTAACAGTCTCTCGGGGAAGCAGCTGTTTTAAGTCTGGTGGTATGGCAGCAGAAGCTTCTGTATCTCTTCCCAGAATGCAGTAGGGTGAAAAGGTTGTGGCTGGACTGGGTGCTGTCTTTTAGTATCTTTGTGCTCAATGCTAACCCATTGTTCGTTTAAAAATAAAAAAATATTTTCTCTTTAAAGCTTCTAAAAGGAACTCATTCTGCCTGTCCCTGAGGACAAAGGTAGTAGTGTTTCTACCGCCGCCCTGGTGGCATTAAGAGTAACTACATAGAAACATGTGCGAAATATACCGTGGCTTTCAGGGAGCTCACTTTTTCTACTGTTTCTACTGATATTTTCTGACCAGAAGTTGATATTGTGCTGCCACACTTCAAAAATAGTGGCAGAAATAGCAGTATCTTTTTAAAAGTAATTTAGTGATGAGTCACCCTCTGAGGCAGAGCGGGTCGTCTACTAATCCGAGGGTTGTTGGTTCGATCCCCGGCTCCTTCTGCCACACGTTGAAGTATCCTTGAGCAAGATACTGAACCCCAAATTGGTGTGTGAATGTGTATGAATGAGTTAGTTTCTATTCGATGGACTTTGCCATC
>NW_023340246.1:2059803-2067491 GCF_004916995.1 Morone saxatilis
CTGATTCAGCCTTTATTAAGCTTTATCAATAGGAAATGTTTAGCCTATCTTAAATTGTTGGAGAGGTTTGACTACGAACTGACTGGAAGTGGTTCACAGGAGAGGAGCTTGGTAAACTGAAGGCTTGGCTCCTGTTTCTCTTTTAGAGACTATTAGGAACACAAAGTAGCCAGCATTAGAGAAGTAGAGTTCTTAGAGGCGGTTAATTTTTCATGGTACTTTATGAGCTCTTAAGATATGAAGGGGGCTGACCAGAAGAGTTTTATAGGTGAGGGAGGAGGATTTTAAATTCTATTCTAAATTTAACAGGGAGCCAATGCAGAAGCAAGCTAGGAAAGGAGAGATGTGATCTCTTTTTCCTAGTTTGGTCAGTTTTATGTGCTGCAGGTTTTGATTATTGGGCAGTTAATGGACTTATTAGGGAACACTGATACAAAGAGTGAGGTATCCAGATTGAATTGTAACAAATGCATGGATTAGTTTTTTGATCTGTTTAGATAAGATGTGTCTAATTTTATAGTATATTACGTAAATGAAGAGCAGTCCTGGAGATCTTTTTTTTTGCTTTTTGTGGGATTAAATGACAAGTCTGATCAAAGTAACTCCAAGATCCTGACAGTGGCTAGAGGCCAAGGTAATGGCATCTTAGAGTAGTTATATCTTCTAGGAAAGTGAGTCTCCTGAGGTTTTTTGGGGCCAAGTATAAGATTTGTTTTTTTCTGAGTTTAAAATCAGAAAATTGCGTCATCCAGGATTTATGTCCTTAGACATGTTTGTTAATTTATAATTTGATTAATTTTCATCAGGCTTGATTTGATAGGATATAATGCGTATCATCTGCTAGCAATGGAAGTTAATGGAGTGTTCCTAATAATGTTGGCCTAAAGGGAGCATATATAAAGGTATCATAGCATTGGTCCAAGTACAGAACCTGTGGAACTCATGATTAACTGTTAGTATTTTTGAAGATTATAGTTAACATGAACAAATGTGAACGATCTGATAAAAAGACCTAACGATTAGTGCGGTTCCTTTAATGCAAATTTGTTGCTCAGGTCTCTTAAAAGAATATTATTGGTCAAATTGTGTCAAATGAGCTAAGATCTAATAATCAAGTAAGGCAGACCATTGTCGAGAAATCAAAAGGTCATTACTAACTTTAACCAGAGCTTTCTCTGTGCTGTGATGAACTCTAAATCCTGACTGAAAAATCCTCAATAAATTATTGTATGTAAAAAGTCACACAACTGTTTGGCGACTATTTTTTAGAATCTTAGAGGAGAAAGGGAGTATAGAAATCGGTCTATAGTTTGCTAAACCTGGTGAGAGTTGGGTTTTTAAGAAGGGTTAATTCAGCTACTTTAAAGGTAATGTGGTCATTCCTGACAATAAGAAGATTAATCGTTATCCGTAAAGAAGTGCCATTAAGGGTACAACCTTCTTTAGCAGCCTAGTTGGGGATTGGATCTAATCAGACAGGTTGATGGCTTCGATGAAGAATTTATTTGAAGTTAACTGATGAGATCGATAGCGGAAAAACATTCGTATAAATATCTGAGGTGGATTAGGTAAAATTTCTGATCTTTGGAGACTGCATAGTATTCAAGGTTTTGGTGACTAATTTTCTCTCTATAGTAACAATTTTTTATTATAAAGAAGTTCATAAAGTTCATTGCTCTTAAATTTATGGGGATCATGGCTCAATAGAGCTGTTGTACTCTCTGTCGCTGGCTTACAGTGCTGAAGAGGAACATAGTGTTGTTTTATTTTTTTATTAGTGACTGAGTAATAGGTCTCTGGCATTACGGAGGGCCTTTTATATTTTTAAGATCATTTTGCAATCAAGCGAACCCTAGTAATTTCGAAGCGCGCATTTCCTTTCTGATTTCCTGTTTCTTGCTTTAATTGGGAGTTTGATGGTTGTACCAACGGTGCTAGTTTCTATGTTATTATTTTCTGTTTTCTAGGACGATAGAATCTAAACGTGATCGCAAAGAGCCTGACAGAACTATTAACAAGATTATCAATTTGGAGTGACTAAAGTTAAGATAGGAACTCTGTTATATTCAGACATGGATTGATTGAACACTGAAGGAATCTCCTCCTTAAATTAGCTACAGCACCTCAGAGACACTGCTGTAGGAAGTTTTGCTAATGGCTATAATAATTAATAATAGAAATTCAAAAGTTATTAAATAATGTCAGATAGGAAAGGATTATGTAGGAAAGACTATCAAATGTCAATATCAAGCATAGATAGAACGAGGTCAAGAGTGTGATTAAACAATGAGTTGGTTTATTTACATCTGACAGAAGCAATTGAGTCTATTAATGAATAAATGCATTAATAAGGCTGTCATGTCAACAATCCAAATGAATATTAAAATCACTACAATAATATTTATCTGATTAAAGGACTAAAACTTGATAAAAATCTGAAGAATTCAGATATAAAAATCAGATAAGGTCCAGGAGAGGCGGTACATATAACAAAAATAGAATGGCGCAGAGTTTTCCAGTTTGGATGATAAAGAACTAAGAAAGGCTTTCAAATGAATTATAATTTAGTTTTGGTTTAGGGATTAAAACGCTCGAATCATATATGCTGTAACTCCACTCTGGCCTGTGCTGGGGATGTGAGTAATGGTGGCAAATGTTGTACCTTCGCCTGGCCCAGCAATACAACGCAGCAGAACTAAAAGTTATTCTTTGACAACTGGTTCACGAGTGTCATACTCACACTAGCTCACCAGGGAATTCACTGTACTGGTACTATTCGTGGCAACAGACTACCGGGTGTCAACTTGATGTGTGACGCTGAGTTGAAGAGAACTGGACGTGGATCTTTTGAACAGAAGACGGCCATGGTTGGAGAAACCACCTTGCATGCTGTGAAGTGGTATGATAACCGTTCAGTCAGTCTTCTCAGTGATTACATTGGAGCACACCCAGTCACCGAGGTTGATAGGTGGGATCGCAAGCAGAAGAAAGTCATCAAAGTCCCCAGTCCTGCTGTGGTGAGAGAGTACAATAAGAATATGGGTGGGGTGGATCTGCTGGACTCTCTCATTGCACTGTACCGCAACAAAATCAGGTTGAAGAAGTGGTACCACCGGCTGATGTTCCACTTTATCGACATGACCATCGTGACTGCCTGGCTGCTCTACAGGAGAGACTGCAGCAGCACTGGGATGAGAAAAGAGGAACAGATGAAGCTTTATACGTTCAAGTCGTATATTGCAGAAAGCCTGTGCAAAAGTGGCAAGAATCTGGAGCGTAAGAGAGGTCGTCCCAGTTCCACAATTGCTGGGGAGTATGATGAAAAGAGGAGAAGAGGACCCACTACACCCATTCCGGTCCCAGATGTGCGTCTGGACGCGACAGCCCACTGGATGGTCATGTGTGAGAAGAAAGGGAGATGCAAGGTACCAGGATGCAATGGTACACCTAAAGCCAAGTGCCAAAAATGTGATGTCCACCTCTGCTTCACATCCACCAGCAACTGCTTCCTGAGGTTCCACACAGAATAAATCAGACTGTGCTTGGTAAAAAAGAGAAACACTGATTCAATCAGTACTGTTGAGTCTGTTATTCTGGGTGTCATCCTTCCTGATTAGTACATGTCTCACTATTCTTTTTGGTCCTTATTTTGGGCAGAGGCCCTCTTTGTAAATAATTCTGCAATGACCACTGTCCACACTCTGCCAATCACCTCCCAGGCTTGAGGTACTAACATTTAATCCAAAAGGACAAAGGGTGCGTTTACTTACCGTGGGTGCATCACCAGTTTATTGATTATTTTATTTAAATTTTGAGTGAATGACTAAGGCTCAGTGTGTTCCTCATAGTATAATACTTTGTTGAAATTGTTGTTGTTATTGAAATAAAACTTCTTCTAATGTATTTATTGCTTGTTTGTTCCTGATTACACCTATTATATAATATATAAAACCTTGGTGTTTTAGGACCCTCATAGCATATTGTTGTCCTGAGGCAACAAACCAAAATCTGGTGGAGGGAAATTATGATTGATATATTATCACGGATCCCCAAGCTACCAAAAACTAGGGTGAAATATCTTTTTCCTCCTTAAATAAAAATTCATGCCATAGAGGGTTAAGGTCTAGGGCTGAATGTCTGTTGGTCAGGACAAACAACATGTATGACCAGTGGTATATTTTTTGTTTTACCCACACCAACCCTATAATTTCACCTTTCAGACTGTTTTATGTTTTTGTCTTGTTGTATGTAAAAAAACAACAACAAAAAACATCTGACAGGTCTTGGACTCGAGTACTACAGTCAGACTACACTGTGTAACAGTTGCTATAGGCTTTATTATGTCACAGGGCTAACCACATGCAGCTCTATAAGCTCACTAACCTGATAAAAAAGTTGTTTAGAGAGCCACAATAAACATGATGCATCTTCATTCAGCGGAGAGGCTGCACTAGGATGTTAAAAAGCTTTTAAAAAACATTTCACTGTAATAAACTATTTGCATAATTTGGATAATGAATAAGTAGCAGTGCAAAATAATCCATCTTCCTTTTAGTGTCTCAGAAACACATACGGGCTGAGGATCCACCTTGGAAAGCACCTGTCTTTTTCCATTAAAAAGTGTATTTTTTCCCATTTACGATAATGCTTCACAATAACAAGAGTGTGTTCTAATGCAACCCTGTAAAACCACAGCAGATTTGCCCGTGGTCATAAATTACAAGCAGACAACGGGTGATTGCCTCTCAAAGGGAAAACAAGTGGATGAGACAGGTTTAGTGAGAATTATTCAAATGAATTGCTCTTGTTTGCATAGAGAAAAGGGGATTTTGAAAAGATGGCCTGCCTGGAATGGGATGGGTAATTCCTTTTGCAGCCAACGTATTTATGAGCACAGAGTTAATTCCCTTATTCACACAGACATGTCAAAACTCTGGATGCAGCTTCTCCTCCTCTTCCTCATGTCTGCAGGCTTCTGTGTGTGATTGACTGTGACTCAGTTGCAGTGTATACAGAGACTGTAGAGCGTGTTTGGAGCCCTGTTGAATACACAGTTTAATTTAAACTGTGTGATTTACATGTTGTGCATCAGTATTATGAAGCCTTTGTATCATATGTGAGACAAAACTGTACTGAAGATTCCCTTCCATGGGGTTTTGGGGTTATCAACATGACGGATTGCTTGTTTTTTGTTTGCCATTTGTAAAGAGCTGCTCTCCGTATGAACTCTCATTATCTACAACCAAATTTAGCCCCGCTTAGAGTTCTATACAAACCTAAAACTGAGATCTGAGCCGGGCCCGCAGGCTACTTGCATTTTTAAGTCACAACCCAGTTGAACCTGACTGCTACTGTTGGATTTGTATTCCTTTTCCCTAGAAATTCAGATTTGTTTTTGCATTTCATATCTGAATAGAAAACATTTTTTAGTACTGGAAGTGCTACAATTTTGTATTATGCACACCTTATAGTGATATAGTTGGTATGAAGAGGTTAATTAGTTAGTTTTGGTTAAATGTAAATGTAGGACTGAGACCTTAAAGATTACAACTTCAAGTCACTGTTCACCTTTTCAATTTTAAAGAAAACCTTTCCCCAACGAAACCATTAAAAGTTTATTGAGTGTGTTGCTACGAGAGGGTTAGAGCTGTGTATCATCAAGTATCTGACCATCTAATTTTAGGAAAACTTGTTTTGTTTTATACCCTAGCTCAGAAAGAAAAGGATAGGAAAGAATAAGAGAACATTTATTTTGTAGATTTTTGTCTAATAAAGGAATCTTTTTTAGTCAGAATTGTTCTTCAATCTAATTTTTTTAGTGAATGGATATAACATCACAAAACAAAATATCAAAATACGATATTTTTCTATTTTCTTACATCCCTAGACATCCCCTATTGTAGAAAAACAAATGAAATCCGTTGACAGTGAATTTTCTGCGACTTCACCCCATGAATGTTTCTCTAGATCCGCCCCTAGTGGGGTGGACGGGTAGCTCAAACAAACCCAGGACACTGCTGTTGGTGTTTGAAACAAAAAGTAAACAATATCTTTTGAGTAACCTACATATATTAACTTACATAATGTACTTAATTTGGGTCAGGTACTTAATTTAAGTTATAGTCTTTTCCTAAACCTAACCAACCAAGCTTTGCTTTTTTGCTCTGTGACTGGATGTTACTGAAATGCACCTTGGGAGTCATAATTAACTTCTACATCTACATAGGCTTGTGCAGATTAGACCTTTTATTAAAGAAGCAGAGTGCAAATGCCACTGTTACTGTCACCGTGTGTTAGGGACCAATCAGTAAAGGCAGGGACACAAGGTTCATTTTGTGAAAAGAAAGTCCAGGCTTAAATTCAGTTCAAACAATTAGCTGAAAAGATAAAGCTTCAAATGTTTAAAACACATCAGGCAAAGGAAAAAAAGGATCAGCAAAATAGTAAGAAATGTGGGTCCTTTAACTAAACCGAGGTCAACAAAACAATATCACAGCAGAAGTCTGACCTGAACAAACCTGACCTCCCGGCTCACAAATAAAAGAGAGGTATATATACTCATAAGTTAGCCTACAAAAACATAAAGGGGGGGAGAACCTAACAATTAAAAGACCCAAAATAAACCCAATAACCAACATTCAGAAAATACTAATAAACAAACACTACTGAAATACTAATATAACCCAAACCCAAAAGAAATGTCCACATGCTGCAGTTTTTTGAAAGATTTTGTTGTTCCGAGTTTAGAAACAAAAAGGAAAAAATTTGAGTAAAACCATCATGGTAGATAGGGCCTTAGCATAGCAGAGCTTTTCCAGTGAGCCAGCATGCACAGTAGCAGCACCCTGTTTACTGAGTAGGACCAGAAGCAGTCCGAAGCTTTATGCACAAACAACCTGAACTCATCCAGAAACTCATATGTGACCTGTCAGGTACGAAAGAGGTAGCAGAATCTAGTCAACTACCACTCAACTCTAAAGCAGATTTTGCACATAAAAGTCACATTGCTGTACAGATTTGAGTGAGTGCTGTTGTCAGTCAACGAGATCTCTGAACTTATGCTCTTTTCTATAGGTCAGTCAGTCACAGGAAGAGAAAAGCCTGCAAGCAAAAAGGCAGAGACAGGCTATGTCCTCATGCTCACTGTCAAAGATGCACATTTGAAAGCAAGTGTTGCACTTTAAATGGAAAAGCTGAGTGTCAGGTAACATAATAATCTCCCCCCGACGCTGTACTCTATAGCTCTAATGCACCTTGAGTGACGTGACAGCCAGGAGGGACATATATGTATCTCGTGTCCTCTTATCATTCCATCATACATTCCATTTTGATAGAAACTGCAGGTGGCATTGACACACGGTTGAAATCTACCATCATCATGCGCCAGCCGTCCTGCTCAGAGTGTACGCAACAAATGTGCAGGTCAATACCTAATCTGCTCTGCATGTGCACAACCTGTGCTTGATTGAGTTGGAAATGGCTCCGAACAGCCTGACGCTTACTCTCTCATAACTGCCCTGGGAACGATCGATCTAAGGTGACAAAGCTGTTGGATCTTTACAATTGTTTTCAATCAATTTAAAGCAGTGATTCCCAACCAACCTGTACTCCAGGGGGGTGCTTTTGCAGGATATAATTAAAAATGAAAAGACAAGGTAAACAAACAAAAAACAAAGCAGACAAAAAAA
>NW_023340246.1:2067516-2091702 GCF_004916995.1 Morone saxatilis
GTGCTCTTCCCTCTCAGCTGGTTGACAGGGATAGTTTTCTTCTCTTTGGAAAATGTTGGGAGGACCAAAATTGAACCAGCACAACTTTTCTGGCTGTATGTCCTAAAGCCTTGTGGCTAAATATGAACATTTCCGCATTAAAATGGGTCTATAAAGACTCTAGCTCTAGTGGTTTTAGTATGTAGTTGAGTTGTGCACTTTACATCATGCGCCGCCCAAATGTGTTCATTCCTTGGTCGCCCTGTCAATGGGTCAACAAAATGTTAGAATGGATTGGATGGTTTCCTTTACAAATTTGTAAACTACACTCATTTTTGCAAGTAAAAACACATTCTGATTAAGTATCTTTTTTCACTGTACACCTCAATTATCAAAACCTAAAGGTCCGGGTGTCACACATCTCCATTCGTGTTTTGCTTCTACTTTCTTATCAGTTTGTCTCGGTTGTTCTGGAGAGGAGGAGACCTCTGTTGATAAGTGTAAATGTAGTCAGTAACCTAATCCAAGTCTCACAATGTTAAAGTAACATAACTTGAATACTTTTTTTTTAAGATTACTTTAATTCTATGAGACAAGAGATTAAGAAAGGAAAGATTTTAAGCATTAAAATGTGTCCTCTGCTCAGTGTGGTTTAACTTCACAGCCGGAAGGCAGAACTTGAACTTCAACAATTCTGCTTTAAAATCAAAATAATGGTGAAATTTAAACCCAGTAAAGTTTTTTTAAACTAGAGGCCATGATAACAAGTTGGCAGCTGTAAGATAATTTAAGGTTTCACTGAAGACCAGAATCATGTTTTACAATTTTAATTGTTATTTTAATGGGCCAAGAAGGAGTACACCATTTGTGTTCTTTTAAGGGTTATTCGGGTATTCTTTGCATCTTTAAATGTGACAAAAAAAAGGGATTTTGTATTTATCCAACAGAATTATCCTCCTGGTTTGAGGGCAAACATTTAGACCCAGGGCTCAGTCTGCCTGACTGAACATGCATTTTTGTTTAGTTGAATATTTTGAATAGTGTGTTTTGTGTGTCTTTGTTGTGGCAAAAAATAAAAAGTCAGACTCTGACCAGTGTTTCTTCTGCAGAGCAGAGAGGGCCCTCCCCACTGCCAGGGGGTTCTGGACGGTACGCAGCAACAACAGCAGCGGGGCACTGTGGCCCGTTAACACTGTCGTTGATTCCAACCCGTTAGGACCCCCTTAATAGGGCCCCGCCGCTCTGAGTGGATTGGGCTGAACCGGCTGAACACCGGGAGATTTAAACGCTCGCAGCCGGGCTGCTGTGTCTCTTATCTCGCTGTTTAAAACAGTAAAGCAGTGAAATGAAAGACCAGACAGCAGAGGGACAGTCCTTTTCCCATCAATCATTAAGTAAACTGACGACCTTGGTTAAATAACATATTTTATGGATATTTCATATTATATTAAAAACTGTACAATGAGCCCAAACAGTGACTCAGTAACTGCAACAGGTTTGTGGTTATTGTAACATTAGCCAAAGAGGAGGTGCAGAGTTTGTAATCGATACTGGTCCACAGACGGGTGAGACAACTACATAATTATTAATTTTGACTGAAATATTCCTTAGTCCATCTACTCATGAAATTTGAAAAACAAAATTAAGCTCACAGAACACTACTGAATGATGCACATCAGAGGGGATTTTAAAGTTGGTATACACAGTACTGACTGAAAAATAAATTGGTATACTATATATATATATATATACACAGTATATATACTACATATACCCTGCACTACACTACTGGTCATGTGTGGGGTTGACTGTGTAGAGCAGGGGTGCCCAACCTTTTTCCTTCAGGGAGCCCTTTTCTATCAGTGAGTAAACTGAATATATTATATTCGATGCATAACAATAACAGCAGAGAACAGCTGATAAACTGTACAATGAGATTTGGGGGAGTTTTAAGCAGATTATTTCCTGTGACTATTGATCAGAGATGAGTTCTGATATTTTTACAAACTTTCTTTATTTTTAACAATCATACATACTTTTTTCTTACACCCCTTAAAATCAAAAAGGCCTTGCAACCCCCTGTGAAGCTCTGGGGTTGGTGTAGGCTTTATGGCTGTGTGGTCGTATGGGCATCGAGCATCACTGAATGTTAAATTTTCAAGTTATAAATAAATGGTTGAAAAATAATAGGTCAGTGGTTAGTAGAGAAAGCAGAAGGAATGAACCTATTGGTTAAATAGATGACAAAGTTAGCTAAAAGTAATAGATAAATTGTTGAAATACATAGCTAAAAGTAGTACATAAATGGTTGAAAAAGTTAACTAATAAGTAGTCTTAATAGTTGACATAGTAAGCAAAATTGGATAATGGATGACAAAGTTAGCTAAAAGCAATGGAAAAGCATCCAGACTGTGCCACACACAATGGTAGTAGCCTAATACGAATGTAAGCTTGGACAAACTGACCTACACATTGACAGTTCACCTGTGTGGGAAATATATTGTAAGAATATCCACTTTAATATACAGTAATTAATAGTGTTAAATAGCATCCAGCCAAATGAGCACATTTTGTGGATGAAGGGGTTCTTGTGTTCATCTGACTGTGGGGGTACATCAGACAAAAAAACTTCACTGATATGAAGAAAATGTTAACTGTTGAAGATGGGTATGTAATACAGCCAATAGTATGAAGAACATTTCCTGTCAGCTCTCCTTCATTTGTCCTTGTGGAGGCAACCTGTGAACGTGCTCGGAGCCCTGCTGGCTGGGAGATGAGGGGGTCTTTAGGGTCGGTTTAGTGTAAGGAGGCTGAAACAGAGTGTAATTACATTTGTGGTGTGGGGTTAGGCGAGGTTCAGGAAGCCAGCTTCATCGGGGTTGGAGCATGCTGCTGTGTGGGTGACATGATGGATGGACTCCTCCCCGGCTGCTTACATTGATCCCTCAAACTCTAATGGCCCAGGGAGAGGGGCCAGTGTGGGAGCATCTTCTCCAAGATGAATGACCTGTACCTGGAGTCCTGAGCCCCCTTCCCAGGCCCTGACCACCACATCTTCATCATGCATCGATTGGTTGCTGCGATAAATGCCTCGCTGCGTTAGATGAGTGTGGAAAATGAAGCAGGCTCCTTTCTAGCAGAAACCTTGAATTCATTAACAAATCCACAGTAGCTCTGACCTGACATTCATACCTCTATATTTAATTATCTGCACTTTGTAGGGGTGCAGCATTTTGTTCAAGGAAAACCAGGAGCACAGGACTGGCAGGGCCTGGTAAGATCAAATAAAGACTGCTGGGCGTCTGCTAGTTTGTCTGGAACCTTACAGAAGAAATACTTCTAAGGAAAAAGAACTCTGCATTATTAGCTTTAACTTCATCATTATTCAAAATGGACCCTTTTTCAATGTTCAATCAATCAATATATACATAATATTATTATCATTGATGTAATTTAGCACCAATTGCAGCATTTAATATTGCATTATGGGATGTTCTGTGTGTGTACACATTTTAATCGTGTTAAATATCAGGTTAATAGTGGATCAAAGCACAAACTGAAGTTGTTCTGAATCCAGTGGTACCAAGCATTTGACATAACTCACTGAGATCATACTCAGCCTAAATTTAACCTACGGGTTACTTATTTCAGCCCATAGGAATACATTATAAAATGTCTCTAAGACCTGCACAATGGAAATAATGGACCAAGAAAAAGAAATATCTTAACAAATCTATATTGTAACAGTCCAGAATAGTTGTGTATTTAAAAATGATGATCTGAAAAGATCTGAAACCCTCCCAACCACTTGAGGAAAGTGGTTGGGAGGGTTTCACTTTGAGGAAACCCTGCACTGTGGCCTCATACTTTGACCCATTTGATGGATCTGTGCTTAGCTCAGCTTCACGTGTCCCTCATTCTCCCTTATCAGCCTCTCAGTGTAGTAAACCTATCACAGCCACAGCAGTCTGCTCTTGTTTGGCGGCCTGTGTTCGGTTTTTGCCCGCTTACCTGTTCCTTTCTTGGATTTGTTTGCCTCTGCCGCCTGCTTGCCTCTTCCTGATCTCTGCTTAGGATCAAGTGCAAGTAAGCCTCAGTTAGATATATTTATGAGCTGATGAACTTATAGTAATAGACTAGAGTTACAAGGTGCTTCACAAAATACAACACCATACATTACAGGTGCAAACCTATCTAATAGCAGAAAAATATAACCAAAACTTTTAAATTATGGGAAATGCAATAAAAACCGAGATTTCAAAAAGTAATTAAACATAAAAACAATTGAATTGACAAAAAAATCTATATATGTTAGTCCGTAGAATAGAATTATACATGACTTTTCTTTGTTTGGATATTGGTATTATATATCAGCCATCAGCAGCCCTGCTCTCCAAATATCTGCATTGGCCATTGAAAAAACCATACAGGTCGAGCACTAGTTAAAATTACAATATTGTAGTGAGTACAAGTATAAACATATTAAAGTACAACTTCATGCTGTTCCTAGGGGATCGGGCTTTTGCTGTCCATGCCGTAAAACTCTAGAATGTACCTCCTGTAGAGATTGGGTCATTAACATCCGTATCCACTTCTATGGTCAATATCTTTATTGAACACTCAGATTTACAAACAAGTACAAAACAAACATGAGTCGTGAGTTCAAGAAACAAAGATGGAAATCACATCCTTCTCAAAGACTGTCACAGTGTTATAGTATACCATCCCAAACTAAAAGCAATCTGTGCGACCCCATAGAAAATCAGTTATGTATTAGCACATTATGTTATGTTTTTATATATATTATGTTTCCTAACTGTGATCCACCACAATGGCTGCTAGTCTAACACCAATATATTCTAAGAATGGGGACCAAAACTTGGTGTGTGTATATTTGTGTCTGCCCATACGTACATACTTGCTTTTTTATAGTACTTTACAAGCATATTGTTATTGATCTTTTTTGTTTTTAACAGCTATTTTGGTGTTTACCTCCTTATTCTTACTATTATTATTATTATTATATTATTGTTATTATTGTTATTATTATTATTATTATTATTGTTGTTGTTATTATTGTTGTTGTTGTTATTATGTACATCAAAATTGTACATGCATACAGAACAAGAGTAAACACTTGTGTAGTAACTTTCCCCTTCAGCGCACACTCTCTGGACTATTTCTGTTGCACAGCCATGCTTTGTAATTTAAGCACAGCTTCAAAGATTCATGCTCTGATTGATGAATGTTGAAGTAATAAGCCTAAAGTCTAATTTTATTTTTTTCCACAATTCCTCCCCCTCACACAATCCCGCTCTATTTAAACATTTAGAGCATCCGTTCCTTTTACTCACGTCTTCAATTAAAGATCAAAATCTTTGCATTTTAATTGGAATTATATTAGCCCATTTAATGCCTTGTATCATTAAACTTTTATCCATCATTTCAAAATAGGATTCATCTTGGTGAAAATGTCTCTGGATGACACTCTGGTTAAATGGGGCTGATGACATTGAGGTTGAGCAGTTGAGTGTAATTTGTCCAGAGCTGGTGACACTTGCCCAGGTTCTGAGAACTGAGTCAAGCTGTTACCTCAGTGTGTGGCAGTGGCCACCTGCTCCATCCACGGGCCACTGAACTTCCACAGGCTGGGTGTTTGGAGAATCACTATCTGCTCAGAGGTCATAATTCTTGTCTTTGCTTAGTGCTTTTGTTTGTTATCACTGTCAGAACACTAATGAAGTAAGTAAGTAAGTAATGAGTCATTATACCCCATACCACTTTCTAATAGGGCTGTCACTTTTTATTTGAGCAACAATTTGAACATAGGTAAAATACAATATTTGATTTATTATTATTATTTTATTTGCCACTAAGGCCTTGCCATGTTTGTACTCCATTTCAGGAGTCCTAAAAGTGCGTTTGGACTGTATCACCACCTACCTTCTGTTATGAATTATTTTAAAGCATTGATTACCATAAAAGGGCTGGATCGTCCAAAATCTATTTATTAACGCTTTATTAAGCATTTATTAATAAATAGCCAACATTTTTATTTAAATAGATAAATAATAAATTTGACCAAAAAGAGAGGATAAACAGCAGTCCGAGAGATTTATTAATTATTAATTATGCTAATATATCTGATCTGTAAAGGACTGATTTATAGGATTGCTTTGGAAAAGGCCTGCAAAAATCTAAATTGATTTATTAACACCTTATAAACATTTATTATTGGATGAATAACATGTATAATTGCATTATTACCTAACAGAAAGTCTAAACACAAACTAAAGTAATTTTATGACCTGGCAATCCCGAAAACTGCATTGACTGACTGGTCCACTTATACCTTCTAGAAAACAGCTGCAGAGAGTCCGATCCTAAATTAATTTATTAACAGCTCATTATGCATTTATTAATGGGTTACCAACATTTATTCTTTTTATTATTCTTTTTTCACAATCTGACAACCCAAAAATTGTTCACAGCTTATAACTGATCTATTTAGAATTGACTGATTGAGCAGGAAGGCTTACCTTGTGCAAAAAGGACTGCAAAGGATCCGCTCAATTTATTAACAACTTCTATATTAATGGATCATCAACATTCATAAGAGCACTATTACCTTAAAGGACTCCAATAGGATTTCTCACAACCTGGCAACTAGAAGTGTAAGGAAATATCAATATCAACACAGGCCTATGAAACAGAGTCATAAAGCTAGGTTTGCTAAAGTATTAGTAAACCTAACTAAGCTAACTAGTGACATTACCACCGATGGCTGAATCTGAAAGAATTAGATTAAACTTTTTTTTCACATGGTGGTGTGTTCTTTATACAGTTTTCTTTAATACATTAGATTAAAAAAAGAATCGCCTTCTATACAGTATCACAGTATATTAAATCGTAACCCATGTAGTGTGATACGTATGGTATCGACAGATTCTTGCCAAAATTCAGCCCTACTGTTAAACCAGGATTTGTTCTTATTAATGGCTTATGGCTGATCTATAAAGTATTATTAAATAATTTAACATTAATGAAGCATTCTTCTTAATAAAGGGATGGGCTTTTTTAGTGTTAATAAATAGTTTGTACATGTTGTAACTAGTGATTTTATTATTTTACTATTATTATTAACCCTTTATTAGAAAGTGGTGCCCGTGTAGAAAATATTGATCTTCATAGGATAATGAGAGGTGTGCTTGGTGTGTTTACAGATGTCCACTGTGATGTAGGACTCAGCTGGCTTCGTCAGTGTTCATCAATGACGGCCATATTCTTAGCACGAGTGTGAGCTGAGCCCAGTTTCCTCACCTCTTCTGTCAGGGCTTCATTCTCATGCAGAGTGATCGTTGTGAAGAGGGCTAAATTACCCAGAATCCCACTGTGTTGCCATATGCTTCAGCCATTTTGTCAGAGGCTCATGTTGAGGAGAAGTCTGGTGCTAACTGTCTGAGATCAAAGGAAAAAGTCCCGCAGATAAAAGTCGATTAGTGCAGAGAAGGAGACAGACGATAGCCGAGCTTTGTTTTGTCAGAAGCCCAGATTGTGCATTAAGTGGAGAAAATGGTGTGAAATCATTCTATTTCTTACCCACCTTAAACTTCAAAGTCCGAATTTTTCTCTCGTCTTCCTGATTAGCATCAAAGTAATTATTAACATTACTGAATCAAATCTTGTCCGAAATCTCAAAGCCTGACAGAGCATCCCTGCATCCCCGCGGAGCTTTGACTGCTCCGTCTCTCTATAAAGTGCTAATGAGCTTCTACCAATTTGAAAAATGAACTTGACAACAGATGCTTGTGTTTCTCCTAGAAATTAAATGCCTGAACAACAGCCAGAAATGTCCCTTTTCACCTCTGGACAATAAAGTATCTGCCTTGCCAAGTACTCTTTGACATTGGTCCAGATGTCCGAGTCTATCAAACGGTGTTCGAGGGCTGCCATGACCATTGGCAAAGCTGGCCAAGAAAGCACTCGGAATTTCTAATCTGCCACGGCTCTTTGTGACTTTGAATATAAAGAGCTTGCTCTTCAACTTGGATGAATAAGCGGAACATGACATTGTCAGGAGCAGGGGTGGATATCTGCTTTTAACAGACCTGCTACTGTTTCATATCATCTGCTTGTGCTTTGATGTAAAATTAATAAACTGGTGTCTGTTTGTGGAGGTTTCTGCATCATGCATGCGCTGTAGGGACACAAGCTGGCCCGATCGAAGATAAAATCAAATCAAATGTTGTAGCTTTGTTTGGATTTTGAGTGAGATATAACAGTATTGCCAAGAATAAATCTTGTTTATGCATCCATCAGCCAATCTTCTATTTCTGTCTGCATATGAGAAGATTGGACAAGTCAGTTCAAGAAATCTTCACCCCGAGTGTGATTTAAAATAAAAACATTCAACAATCTGTATGTGTACTTCGTCAGAGCCTTGAGAGCGGAGAGAAAAATGATCGATTATGTTACGCAGCAGACCTTTTGTCTTTCTAGCTCCTAGAAATGAAGATAGGCAATCGTCCATCAGACCAGCGCCATTGACTGCTTCCCAGGGCCTGAATATATGATTACATCACTTTGACTCCATTTATCTGCATACCTCCTATTCAGCAGTGTGGACTGGAGTGTGCTACTCCACCCCAAAAAAAACTACAGCCCAGAAGATTCCTCACAAGCTGTCCCAAATCCTCTTAATGCTATCAATCCTGCTTTTGCTCATTCCACTTCATTGTCTCTTTATTTCGGCACTTTCCTGCATGGGGAAGCTTGATTGATTTGGCTTTCAAGGATGGGCGACAGGAAAGTTGGGGGGCTAGGCAAAGTGTTTGGGTGCATCACATAAACTCTGACACAGACAAATGGCTCGGGCCGGATCGGATGAATTATTTGACTTTCGGAATATTGCAGCAGCTTCCTTTCAGACGAGTGGCCTCGTCATGCCTTTTCTCCTGCTTCATAATATGGTGACAAGCACATCTGTTTTTCTCTGGCCTGTATCACTTAGCTGGAGCGAATGATGACTAAACCCACAAGCTGATTTTAAAATGAACAGGAGAAGTGCTAATGTAAGCTTCTTGGACTTCTCCTGGTTGATACATTCTGCCTTTTATGAATAGATTAATAAAATAAGATTAATATCAATTACAATATATTCATGTTGTTTTTAGCCTAGCATAGCAGAAAGACTCAAAGCAGGTAAAAAGCCTCACTCCACCAAAAGTGAAACAATCCCTATTCTTTGACAACTCTAAGGTTCTCTTACTTACACTTATTTCTCATTGAATACGTGTGGAATCAGAAATGTAAGAATGAGATGATTTTAAAAGCGGTACAGAGATTTAGCCTAGCTTAGCAGACTGAAAGAGCCAGTAGTTTTATTCGTGCTAACCTTGGCTAAACAAATTCTGGACATTTATATATAGAACTTCTCATGTAGAACCTGTTATCCAAAGTGGATTACAGATGTGTTTCTTACTTCGTAAGAGTATATTTTCTCTAACTGTGGTCCCAAAACAACACTAGAGTTACTTAATTTAGGTTCCTCCCTGACAATATTGAACAACTGCTCCTCTAAAGCTAGCAAATTATGCATCAGCAGACATTCAGTCAGTGAACGAAGGAATGGAGCAAATGTAAAATCCTCTTTGCAAACATAGTTACAGAGTTTGCCTTGTTATGGAAATCGCAGTGGCATTGATTAACACCATGTGCAGATTAGGCAGACAGAGCTGAGAGGCAGCTGAGAGCCACACTGTGGGACATGGACTTGGGGGCAATTAACAGCATTGACACCATTTTGTGTGTTGATCCTGAGCAGCAGGGTTTTCATAGAGAAGTCCCACCAGCGCCAAGCAGCTCTCCCTCACTAATCCTCTGCGAGATTTCCATTTTTAATGAACTTCATTTATTTTTGTTACAACCGCTTAAACATTTCAACCGGGGTGTTTTTTTTTTTTTTTTGTTGCTTATTGGAAGAAGCTTAACTTGATGTATTTCAAATACTTTATGGAATAGGGGCTTAGCCAAAATAAGCATGAAATCATTTCTGACCCCATCCAGAAATGAGGCAGAGAGGGGATTCAGAGGCAGGCGACACTGTAATGAAGACATTGCCCAACTACACGCTGTCTTTGTGGCCATACTTACCTGTCTTTTCAATGCCTTAAAACTGACATGTTCAACTTCTGCTTGATCGGATAAATGACCCAACGTACATGAGGATAAGAACAGGCGGTGTGGAATGAGACACAACCAGCCACTCACACAGTGAATTGTAAAAGTAAAAAATAATGGATCTTTCCCCGCACTTTTTGCTCCCTCCCCACAAAATCCAGCAAATAAACTCTCAAGTACCCAGCATGTTTTATATCAAATGGTGGTATGGGTCAAGTGTTGTAGGTGGTGGGTCTGCAGGTCACTTCATTAATGTTAATTATTAGCAATATGAAGTATGCAGCATGTAGAGTGGGAGGAACACTGATTACTTGAGGTGATGCTAATGGCTTTAGAAGCAACAATTGTCTAACCTCTGCATCTTGATTAATTTGGCACTCCTGCTCTTTGAGACCTCACTGACACTCTTTGAATGACTAATTGCCTGTAGTTAAATGCATTCAAGTTTGTTCTTAAGTAAGGCAGTACTTTTTAGATATTGTGTGTTTTACAAAATCCTTATCTGCTGCAAGCTTGTTTTTAGGACTGTATGGCCTTTTCATTTACTTTCAGGCAGGTGTTGTTTTGAAGGAATAGTTTTGGGATGTCTGCTTATTTGCTTTCTTACCGAGAGCCAGCCTGGTTATGCTTCCAGCTTAGCATAAGACAAAGCATGGAAACGGGGAAAACAGCCAGCCTCTCTGCTCAGAGGTGACAATATCCAGGGAATACGTGCCGAATTATTTCTTGACCAGGGCCACTAAGTCTCAGCTTGTGCTAAGCTAGCTTAGCTGTGTTTTTTCTGAAAATGTCCAACTATTCCTTAAAGTTTAAAGCATCAGCAGGCAGATGCTGCAGCATTCTTATTCGTATTCTTCTTATTCTTATTGTTGTAAACTGGAGATTGTGCCATTCTTTTTATAATATTATGGTGTAATACAGCTGTGATAGGCCCCACATGGGAAGAATGATTTGGTTTAAGATTATTTATTCTTGGGACATGGTTTTTTGCTTATAAGGTAATTTATAGTATTCTGAGTATGTATTGGAGTTGGCCAAGTTGGACAGAAATGTCCTAATCCTACACAGAGGGGTTTTAAGTTACTTGGCAACATTCTTATAACATTTATGTAACCTTTGCTTTTGTAACATCAACATCTTTATCAATTTACTGTCTATACATTGATGCTGGCAGGTGTCTTTGCTATACATTAGCCAGTGCTCTTATGATTATGCCACTCTGTGTAGAATTAAATCAAATAACCGTACAGAATATTGACTATGGACCCCATTTATTATAATAATAATAATTTTTTGCATGTAGCAAATGTGATGTGGTTCAGGTTAGGAAAGGTACATGGTTATGGCAAACTATGATAAAGCCACTGTAAATCGCGCCACACTACTTAAATTATTGGCACTACGTGGAAGTCCTGCGCTGCAGAATCATCCAATGACAGATTTCCTAGGAATGTTGTTCTGAATCTGATACATCAACAAAAGACACTGGTGTACAAAATACTGGATGATAGGTCTGTATTGAAAATGTGTAGCATAAAGCTCCTGACTGCTGTAGCCTTTCTTCAAAAAATGTGATTTTAGGTTTTTAGACACAAAAACTGCTTTTTAGAATAAAGTCAGCAAGACCTTTACTGTGGCTAGAAGAAAGTGTAGCACTACAAAAGCTACAAAACAATAAGACTTAAAGGAGTAGCAACAGTGCTGACATGTCTCAACTGCCACAGCAACAAATCCTTGTGCCAAAGAAATCACCAGAAAAAACCCTCAGGGTTTACTACTTTAAATGTGACCTCTGCGGCAGTGGAAGTAAAGCGCATCACAACACAAATAAACCAAACAAGAAGCATTCTTGTTTCCAGTGTCTCGAGTACAGCTTTTAAGATGTCCTAACATCTGTTAACTGCCACCGGTGTTTACAACTCAGTGCGTTTCTGTTTCAAGGTAGGCCTACAGTGCAATGCAATATTTATCGAACCTTATGCTCCCCTTGTCTCGCCTTCCTCAAGGACAGAGGCAGAGATGTTTTGATGCGCACGAGCAGGAAGGCAGGAGCCTCTCACTAATGATCTGGCCAGCTGATACGGCCTCAGGGTGCTCTCTGCTTGCACACTGTAGCAGCAAAACGCAAATTAGGAGGGTCAACAGTTAACTAATGAGGCCATATTGTCCAGGGACAGTGGGAGGAGAACAAAACAAAGACCACGGGTAAGGAGGTAAAAGTAGAAGAATAAAGATATCAGAGGGAATGTGGCATTGCGTAGTTAATGGGTTAAATGGTTACAGTTTGGTTAGGTTTAGGCACAAAAGGTTTGAGAAAAACATCGTAATTAACATTGCATTCCTTGCATTTCTTAAAGGTCCAGTTTGTAACATACTTTAGAAATGGAATAGAATATTCATAGCTATGTTTTCATTAGTGTATGATCACCTGAATATAGGAATTGTGTTTTTTGTCACATCGATGATTCACAACGATTAAGTTAACTATCAGGGGGCAGCCCTAATTTCTGCCATCCGTAAAGTCTCTATGCCACCCTCTGGCCACTTCCTAGATCCGCCCCTGGTGGAGGGCCATGAACCAAGCAGCAGTATATGACGATTTGGGAGTGAGACTGAGTTGTGAAAAGAGTTTATTCTTCCATTGTATATGATTATCCAACTTTCTGACACTGCAGCCTGTCCAGTCCTAACCTGCAGCAGCTTGGACAGTGCTGCATCAGTGTCAGTCTCAAATGAGAGCAAAAGCAATTGAGCTTGATTAACCTGGCCCTTTGCCACATCATTAGATTGATAGATGGAAGTGGCAGATCAGACAGGAGAAGGCGGGAAGCACTTAAGTCATAAAGCAAGGTCGTTCTAACCATGTGACTGACTCATTTGCAGTGTTTGTTTCCGCCTTGGCGCGGTGCTCGCAATGTCAATTGCATGAACGAGGGGCAGATATTTCACTGTGCTGGGTGACCATCTACTTGACGGCTGCATTGTAAATGCAAATTGAAAACAGGAGACCATGAATCAGTATGCATATATATTCATGCTGTATGGATGGCTGCAGTCTCTATCTGTTTCGGTGCCAAGAAAGCTACTGTGTCAATCCCTTTATCACATTTATTCTGTGCTGTCTGATGAGCCGGCCATTCAAAGCAAGTCAGATTTATTTATATCCACAGGCATTATTTGTTCTTATTTTCCAAGATAAGACATCTAAGAAGGAAGTTGCTTGTGACAGTGAAGCCATTGTCATTGTCATCTTTATCCATACTATATTAGTACTATGGGTTTCATTAGCATTGTTCAGAGCCTGTATTTATGAGTTCCTTTCCTTACCTTGTCAAGTGAAAAACTGTGATTTATACTTGATCTAAATAGTTTTCTCTCCTGTGTTTATGACTTAAGAACAGGTAAAAAAAGGACATGTGATGGGTAGAAAAGTGTATAATATCATTTTTCCAAGTTACTTTTTTTCATCTGTGAACACAGGCCAACATTAGTATTACAACAACACAACAAACAAAAAACTGCAAAACAAAAAACAGGAAAAAGAAGAAGTTTTCCTCAGGACCTACCCCAAAGAATGGATCACCATGATTCCACTTGCCTCAGGGTGTCTGTAGTTCATAATCTGTAGGAGTATTCTATTAACCCAGTGGTGGAATGTACATTAACCCAAGTTCAAATCTGAGGTCTTTGCACTTTTTCCATTTAGTGTTACTTTATACTTTAACTCCAGTATACTGAATTGGACCAAAACATGTGTCAGTTTCCCTATTCAGCACAACCCTAACCACAACTTCACCCCAATTCTTTTGCCATGTTTTTATCCATTTTAACAAGGATATTAAGCTAGCTATGTGTTTACAAGGGAACACAGTTATGTGGCTACCCATATTCCTCCCCTACTTTGCTTCTGATTGGCCCTGACCCTGAAATTTTTTTCTAACCCTGACCATCTCAACCCTCACGCCTAAACCTAACCAACTAAACCAACTAAACCAACTGAAGCAACAACTAGCCAATCAGGGAGGTCCTCGTAGACTGAAACAGTAAAATGCTGCTTACTCATTAATACACATGTAATAAGAATACAATCCAATAATATAGTATAGTAAAATACTCAGAGGGTTCATTTTCTGCATAATAAATACTTTTAGTTTTAATACTAAAAGTGCATTGTACTAATAACAAATACTTTTACTTTACTGGATCAGTGTGTAGGATTTAGTGGCATCAAGCGTACAGTTGCATATTACGCCACCCTCACTTCACCCTTCACTTCTAATAATGAGCATATAGGAGAAACTTGTGAAAAAATGTGCAAGGCCCTATGTAGAGCCAATGTTTGTTTGTCCCATCTGGGTTGCTGTAAAGACTAAGGTAACAAAATATACAAAATAATTCTTATATTCAGGTGATTCTACATTAATGAAAAAATACATATGAATATTATATTCCATTTCTGACAAAAGATCCCCTTAAATGTTACACACTGGACCTTTTTTAAGTAACATTTTTAATGCAGTCTATTTACATGGACTCTTCATATCCACTATCTACTTCCCCTTCCCCTTAATATGTGTTACTGGTACATGTATAGTATACATTATCTTTCAAAGCCTACAGCCAGGATAACCGCTCTGTGTGGCTGTATTTAGACACAGCCGTGCTTTAAGCTAAATACTAATGTCAGCATGCTAACATGCGCGGAGACAATTGTCATTTGCAGATGTTTGCATGGACGCTTATGAGAATGTTTTACAGATATTTATTCATAAACCAAAGTATTGGACAAATTTATATTTGGTCTAAAAGAAAAGTGAAGGATTACAAAAATCTTCATGATTTGTCTTCTGGGAACCATGAATGTTTTTTTATATCTCTGCATCAGAGATATTCCAGTCTGGACTGAATTGGTGGACCCACCGACCAACAAACAGATATTACCATCCCTTGCTGCTAGCATGGCTAGCAAATGCACATCTGTGTAATTGCAGTTTTTTGTTTTTAATGACTTCATACTGAGTCAAGAAGAAACGCATATCTGAGGCACTGTAAAAGCAGAAAAAGAAAACAGAATTGTTGGTTGTCCGAAACTTTAAAAAGTAGGACCAATTATTTAAATATTTATTTCCATACAGTTAGGACTGATTTCCTATTCCGACACACTTGATGAATACAGGCCCTGTGCTTTTTCTCTACATATCTCCAATAAGAACTGGTTCCTTGTTCATTGCTAGCTGTGCATTCTCTCATAAATTTAAATGTCTTTCATATCAGGTTTTGGCAGTTAACAATACACAACATGAAGCTACAGTAAAAGCTCGATTAGACCTAATTTGAATGTGGATTTGTGTGCAGTACTCAAACTCAAGAGGTGCTTTGGGATGCAGTAAGCAGGCTGAGTCTGTAGCTCTGAGTGGAGAATTTAAATTAAAATGCATACAGAGACGTCAGGTAATTGGTCTGTGAACATCTCCAGTAGTTGAGAATTCTCTGTGTCTGCTCTGCCTTCATTTAGAGAGAGAGAGAGAGAGAGAGAGAATGGCTTCGTCCAGGGAGTACGCCATTACTGCTGTTTACGATGTGCTGGGGGGCCCGAGGGCCGCAACATTCAGTGCTTATGGTTTTTGTGTGGGAAGATTTTTGAGAGAAGGAGATTACACTGATCTAATTAATTACCATCGTAAAAACAGCAAACATCATTAAAGTGTAATTCCATTAGAGCTCCTTATTCCACCAGTGTTCATTAGCAGACAAGAGTGGGAAACAGGAGACACCAGGGGAGTGACGTGCACGTGTCCACGCCCACACACACGCTTGCGCATACACACACACTCTAAAATGAGGCTGGCAGTGTTGTTCAGAATTCAAATCAGTGTTCTGCTATTACAATCAGAGACGGAGACAGAGCAAAAGGAGTAAAATTCACAGGTGCTGTAGAATTTTTAAAAGGAGACATATCAGTGCTTTATAGGATTCTGTGGGATCTTTGAAGGGGCTATCCCAGCATGCAATAGATGAAAGGCAGGGAAACATGCAGCGCAGGTCACCGATGGGTTGATAGTGTATTTTTTCACAGAGAATGTGCCTCAACTTGTTGCATTCAGCTTTGGATTGAAGTCCAGAAACAGGCACAAGTGATGAGCGAGAGGGCCTGATGCACTGACTCGAGATTGATCAGGCGTCTCAAGAGAGATTATAATAAAGCAAACTGAATTGAGAATGTTCTGGCCTTTTCTACTATGTAATTTGTAGACAAAAATATGCGTTTAAAGCATTATAACCCATGTTGTTCTGTACGCACTTCAACTAACAATGAGGTTCAAATTTGGAACACTGTTGGGAAAGTTACTTGAATAATCCATTACTAATAATGAACTGGATTACTTTTCTAAATTGCTCATGAGTAAAAGATTTCATTTCTAATAGTTCTGTCAAAGGCGTCTTCACTAGTTTACATATCTTCTAACTCTGAACTAAACCAACTGATTCTTTACTGTGTCTTACCAGTGGCTAATGTTAGCAAGATAGTTAAGAAGACACAACATAACAGAGATTTTGGAATTACCAGAATGCACAATTCTGCTAACACATCCTGGTCCAGTCTCTCCACTAAGCACAGTTATGATACAAAATTGATTTCATCCGTACATCCAACTCCTGGTAAAAAAAAAAACTGAACCAAAATGTCAAATTAACAGTGTTCCTGGGTTTAGTAACTCTAATATAATTACACAATTTTAGATTGTAATCCTTTATGCTAGTCTGTAATCAGATAATCACAGTAATCTGTACTACCCAACACTGCTTGACTGTGTTCCTTAACTGCTGATTTGAATCATTGTCTTGTAGGGTGGTAAGGAGGTAAGACTGAAAGTGAGTGCACCTGAAATGTCGTTAATATTGCCATATTGCACAGGAAAAGCATTAATGATAAAAAAAAAATCACTTCCGGCGTAAAAATTAAAGATGCAATCATCTCGATTAAAAATATTTTTTAATTATAATTATATATAATTAATAGAAGAAGCCCTATATATTATGATTAATTCCTCCTCTCTAAACTGTTTCTCAAGCTGCTTAAAAAGAGAAAAATCCCAACTATCCATACCATTTTGAATAGCATACATGATACTCTTTTGCATTGTAACGTATCATGTTGAATGGCATTTTATTGAATGAAATCACACTGCATCGCAATAGGTGTGAATTGTATCATATTGTATTGCTAGTTGCTTCATATGTATCCTTAATTTGCAATGGACCGAGATGCGTAGTGCTTAAGCCTCAGTGATGGAGATGTACATCCCTCGTGCGTAGAAGTAAGCTAAAGCAGGAAATTGGTGTGTAAACCGTGATGACAGTGTGGATAATAATTTCTGCCATCCTCCGTTTTCTCTCCCAAATAAGTTGATCTAATCTTGGGGTTTATCTGTTCATCTGACTGCTCGGATTTCTTACCCTGTCTGACTTCATGTTCGCGATGTGTTGTCAGATTCCAGCAATTAACTTTGTGAGTGCAAAAAAAAATAAGACCAAGTCGTAAAAGCTCAAGAAATCGCCCTCTGCCTCCTCCACAATGGATTTATTCCACTCCGTTTGATTGGCTGAGTCCAAAATTAGTGGCTTGACAGCCTGGCATTCATCTGATGGAGCTGCATTCAAACCTTGGTGTTGGATTAGAACATTTCTCTTTTCGCTTTGCACTGAAACACTTACCAACAAGAATCAATGCCAGTATCCCCTTATAAGATATATGCCGTACCATGACACCACCTTGTTAATAGTGTCAGTTTCTTTTTCAGTTGCATTACTTTTCCATCACATGGGTAAAGCTCCAAAATGAAGACTCTTCAGGCGAGCTGATGATCCTGGCACTACCAATAAAAAGCTGACATTTTTCCACAACCCTTACAATGTGCTCAACAGTTTGTGCTTTCAACACACAAAAAAAAACCTTGTTCCATCAGTAAAAATGTACTCTAATTGGCAACTTGACATGCTTTGAGTGTGCTCTGATAGAGCAAGCTTTTGAAGATCTGGGCGTGAAAGGCGAAATCTTTAGAGTACAGTATTAATACTTCTTACCTGCAGCTTCACGCTGTCCTTCACTGAGGCAGCACGGAGGAGGCTGTAAAGGAGACTGTTATTCGTAGACGCTCTCAACCCCCTCACAGAATCAAAAGTCTTATCAGCTGACCTATGAGATTATCTAGTTTGCCACTGATAAAATCGGAGTAGCAGAATACTTTAGTTAAGGTCACACTGGATTGCGCTCATTTGGGCGCCTGTCTGTCCTCTTGAGGGGGCTCCGAAAAGGTCGCGAGGAGACAGGGCCTCCACTTCAGGTATATTGCTTTTGTGTAGTTGACTTCTATCTCATCAGACTTTTATCACTTAATCCATCTACTTGACCTTTGGCAGAGTCTCCAAAACTATTTATTTTAACAAATTTTGCATCGAGCCCCGTCGGATCCCCGAGGACAGCGTGAGCCGTTTCTGAATGATTAGTGCCCTGCTTTGTTCTGCCTGAATAGGGCTTGTAAGAAAAGCTTTTTCAGCTGGAGATCGGTGGAGGGGAAAGACACTGACAAAGCCACAGGAATAAATAACATTCTCACACCCCATAGTCATATCTCACTGGCTACTGACAATAAAAAAAAAGAGTCTTTCAGGGTATGATTTATTACTGGAAGAGTGGAATGCAGATTGCCTGCATGGTACTCCTATTTACTTCAATACAGTGAATTGCAAAGAAGGTGCTAGCAATCTGGATTTTTTTCCACCTTTGTCTTTCTTGACACGATCAGTAAGACTAATGGTCACAAGCTGCACAAGATGTCACAGATCTGTTTGTCTCACAAAAGTTAAATCACAGAAATGGTATATAAAAAAGCAGCTACAATGTCTGAATACAAATACCACCATAGGGTGACGACGCCCTCCTTAATTCCACCCTTTGCCGTGGCCCATTATGTATCCAATCTGTAGTGATGGAGCAGAGTGGCCACTCCTCACGTCCATCTGGTCAAGTGTTGATTGTCTGAGGGATGAGATTGCCCAAGTGGCAGCGGACACCCTGCAGTTAACGCCACTTGAGCAGGGGAGGAGGAGGGGGAGGCTCCTCCGACGCTGATACCGTGTCTAAGGAGTGCTAGAGCGAAAGGGATCCAAATGTGAAAATTTCAATGATTCACAAGTGTTTGTGCAATATTCATGCCAATACAACACTCTGAGAGAGAGGGTGAATAGAATATAGAGGCCTGGCTATAATGCATCCTCGTGGAGAAACAAGAGGTCAGGGCATAACTTGGATTTACTTTGTGTACATGTCTAGCTCCGAGATTTCAATAGTCAGATCCTGAGCCTAATGCAAGGACAATATTGTATTATAAAAGCATCAGTGTGATTCAAATTAAGTACTTGTCAGCTCGTCAAACAGAGTCTGAATCGCCCACCTTTCTTGGAGGTCGGCTTCAGCCACGTTTGTAATTTTCCAAAACTGACAATCCAACAACCTGACCACTTCACACAGCAATTAGGCCTGTACCAGAAGTGAGATAGAAGGCATGATTTGAACTTTTATTTCATTGTCCACACAATAATTTAGGGTTTTTTCTGTGTGTAAAACCAAGTCCAAGAAAACACTTTGCAATGCAGAGCTTCAGGTTTTGCTGTCAGAAATCAGTGAACATAAAGATATTTATCATACATATTTTTATGCTGTTAAAATGTACAAAGACCCAGTTGTCAAACTTGATCAAGCTCAGGAAACTGACAAGACATGATGCACCTCACAGTGAAGTGTCCTAGTGAACAGGCTATAAGCAATTTATATTGTTTTATGTGATATTAATTAAATTTTTCCGTTATTGTTATATGTTTATTGTAGCATCATTAAAGTTGCATTAGGTAACTATTATGGAAAACAACATAATCCAGCAGTCGTGTTTATGGTTGCTTGATAAATCTAAACATTTTCTTGCATTTAAGCTAGAAGAAAATTTGATTGATAAGCATGGTGAGATTGGTAAACAGTAAAGTTACCAGCTAAAAGATGCTAAAATGCATCATAAAGCTGAGAGAAACTGCAGAGGTGATAATTCTCTGTGGGTTTTTCACTATGAGCTATCCTTTTGAAATGACTCAATATTCAAATATTCATAAGTGCTTCTTTTAGTTAAGAAGGGTTTTTACTGGCGTTTATTGAAAGGAAGACAGTTTCGGAACCCATCACTTATCTTCTCTGGCATCAATGGCCGATTTTACAGGGCTTCTGGTTGTAGCAAGTGGACATCCTTTAAATGGATATTCCTCCGTAACTTTATTCACAAGAATGACAAGCGACACATTTCAGCTTTCTATAAACAGATATCTGGATATGAATGCAGATACATTTTAAAAAACATGCTGCTAAGAACATGCAGCAAAGGGTTAGGACTATGGTTAGGACTCAGATGACCGTGCTCCCCATAGCCGATGGGTTCTGAGATTGCATTTCGGACATTGTGTTTCACCTCTTTTGGTCTCCACACAGACTGTTTACCTGTGTGCAGCCAACTCCTACTTAAAATGTGATTAGTCAATACTATTCGGACTACAAACGGAAACCAGAACGCTTCCAATGCCAAAATCTTGGTCCTATGCAGATATGCTTTCATATGCAGATATAGGTTTATAGAGATACATTTGCCCACCCTTATGGACCAATACTAAATTTGGTTCTTTCTTAAGAGAAGATTCTAAATGTGAGAAAATTGGTGAATGGAACACATTTTCTGAAATGGCTTGCCACTAAAGAACAAATCTGTTTGCAGGCCCATTGTCTCTGGCTAGAAAAACTAACGCGAAACCCTCAAATACAAGACCTCCTCCTGTCTCACACTCTACACATCTCTGCTGGCCAAGCTATTCAAAGTGTTCTCTCATTAGTCAGCCAGCTGAGGTGTGCAATAGCTTTAGCAGGAAGCGCGTGTGGACAGTGAACAGGCTGGAGTGTCCGAGAACACTGGGCTGCCGCCACTACAACTGATGGTCCATTTGGCACAGAGCTGAAGAGAGGCTTCACTTCTTGATATGCTTTTATAAATGAGAAATATTGTAGATTGTCAAAAACTGCTGGCAGTGTGATTGCACGCAGAGGTGCAAATTTAATTCTTTACATTATAAGGCTAAATTGACGGTAAGTGAGGTTTCCCATTGATTCTGACACTCAGAGGTAGAAAACAATTCTGTCATTAAACTGTCTGAAAAACCAAAAATGAATCATACACAGCCTACTGTTGTTGAATTTGTTGGTTCACTTATCCCTACCCAAACTGAGGACAATGCTCTGATCAAAGGCACTTCCCCTATGGCATCAAATGGTAGATCAAAGTGATTTTGCTTTATTCAGTTTTTTCTCCTGTAGAAAAAATCTTTCCAGCTGACTGAACAAATCAACATTGATCAACCAGTAAATGGCCCTATCCTAAAATGTGGCTAACAGGTTGAAATCCGATCTACCGACAGGATTGTGCCTTATAGGCAAAGGTTATTTGTTATCTAATAGCTCTGCTAATATCCAATAATGACTCTGAATGTCATTTTCAAACAGATTATGTATGTTTAACAGTATGACCTTGTGTGACTTGAATCTTTCTAAGTTGAGTTCAGACATAGATCCTTGATTAGATTGATCTTGAACTTGGCCCTCTCCTACAGATGTACCTGTACTCTTGGTTAAACTTAGGATGTTAGAAATGTTGGCTTGTGGTTCAAATCAGCATTGACTTTTCAGCAACACTAGTAGGATGGCTAACCACTTTGGCACACCAATAATGAGGACATTTTGACATTCTTGGTCTCAAGAGACTACTGACTTTAGTTATCCTCTGACTTAAAAGATATTTTTTGATTTTTAAGTTAAATGTCTTAAGAGCTATAGGGAATGGCAATGTGACATCATCAACATAAAATTGAACGTTACCAACCGTTACTTGTACATCGTCATCACCCATCTAGCTAGTCACAACCTGTTCAATTTAGTGTAATCTGGAAGCTTCATCATGGTCGTTAAACTGTTGTAAGCCAGTCACATGACCAATAAACAAAAAAAGGAATTACTTCTCATTCTTTTTCAATATGGAAACTAAACAAGGGAGATTTAAACGTTAACGTTACCTTGCTAGCTTGCAAGCTTCTGACTTTGGGGGTTAATGTAAGTAGTTTTATTAATCCAGTCACTTAACACAACTTGTTATTGTGTTGTTATGTGTATTTACCTTTTCTCTCATCTGTTCTCTCTAGCTCCCTCTCTGTTAATGTATCAGATCCCATGTTGAACATCCTTACTGATAGTCAGGGTACAATATGATAACCAGTCACCCTCCAAATGCTGGTAAAATATGTCTTTTGCCATGTGCATTTCTGATGACCTGTGACAGTGACAGATAATGACAGCTACGTACGCTATCCTACAGAAATGACGACATCGCCCCAAAATTCTTCTCAATTCAACTTGTTTACTGATTGAATTTTCATAAAACTTTGTATATCTGTATATTGTGCTCAGAAGATGCATCCTAAGTGAATCTAAGAATCCTGAGTTTTGTTCTCATTCTTAGTAGCAATGCAAAACTAATGCTAAACTGAGATGGTAAACATTAGCCTATACATGCTAAACATCAGCATGATAAAGGTACCCTGTGAAGTTTTCTTTAAAAAAAACAAAAAAAACAACTGACCATCTTGACCCAGCTTTAACCTCACTGTGCTGAGACTTAGCTAAGACAGTGTTTCCATTAAACCAATGAAAAGCACAGGTGTTGCTTCTCTTCAGTGTTGGTTTGGTTGAAACCTGCATAAAGATAAAGCAATGCAGGTTTTTGATTTGGCAGGGAAACACTGTAACTTACTACATGTGGAGAACAGACGTGTGGAAAATCCATCTGACAGAGCCATATGCTAACGGGAACTGCTGTAATTAGGCATCTGGGGGGCAAGGTGGGATTGTAAGTATACTGAAAGCAAGGGTTTTTGCCTTCATATTTGGGTTTGATTGACACACTGGAACCAGTGGGGAGGGACTGTCGGGCTGGGCAACTGGAAGTGGCAGATGGGTGGAGGGTGTGTCCACTGGTATGATCCTGTCCGGTTCATTGTCGTCCGATTATAAAACAGTCGAGAAGTGACTAAGAAGCCTAATTGTTTCCCGTTTACTCCAATGCTGGCAGAAGGGAACATAATTGCCATGCTTAGACCATGATGAGGATTTGTCATGCACAATTAATCCCATGGACGTATTATGAGACAATGGACTGCTTTGCACAGATATGTAAAAGGCCCCCAAACCCTCCTACATAGGAGCAAGCCCCCTACAGCCTGCATAGAAACTGTAGCTCTGGGATGCCCTCGTAGCTCCCCTGGTAAAGCTGGCACCTCATGTACCAAGTCGTTGTTGTGGCAGCCATGGGTTTAAGTCTGACCTGCGGCCCATGTTTATTTCTCTCCCCCCTTCCTGTCTATCTTATCTATTGTAATTCTGCATTTCTTTGTGGTCATATTGTTTCTTAATAGTCATTTTGGCGTTTCTTTTTGTCATTTTGAGTCTCCTTGTAGTCATTTGTAGACTCATTTTATCTCTTTGTAGTTACCTTGATGCTCTTTGAAGTCATTTTGCATCTCTTTTGATTGTTTTGTCTCCAGTTGTAGTTGTTTTGGGTCTCATTGGTGTAATTCTGTATCTTTTTGTGCCTGTTTTGTCTTTTTGTAGTCATTTTGCATCTATTTGTTGTCATTTTGTCTCTTTGTAGTAATCTCACGTCTTTGTGATTGATTTTTCTCCTTGTGGTTGTTTTGAGTCAATTTTTCGTAGTCATTTTGCATCCCTTTGTGATTCTTATAGTTTTTAGGTTCATTGCCAAAGAGGTTTTCACATACAAGGGATTTGTCTTGGTGTTTTTGTGCATATCAATAAACACTGTAAAAGAAAAGAAAAATTGAGATAAAAAGCAAGTACTGCAAGTAAAGAATAAAACATATTCGATTTAA
>NW_023340246.1:2091802-2094668 GCF_004916995.1 Morone saxatilis
CAAACGTTATTGATTTTCGGGTTTTGAAAAAAGTGGAACCGGGTCCTTGATAGAACCGGGTTTCGATCCCCATCCCTACCGATGAGTGCCTGAGTTGAAACTAACTGTTCACAAACATAATTTGAAAAACTGAATTCCATGTAAAGTATAAGTAATATGAGTTAACTTCAATCTGTGAAATACAATTTCAGATTTTGAATACAATATTGAGTCTAAAATTTCAAATTTAAAACATGCATATAGAGTGCTGCAGGGATGATGTATTTTAGTTGAATAACCTGGAACCTGGTACCTTGGACAGAAAGCCAATGTGATTGTTCTATTAGATTTTTGCAGAAAATAAGCTCTGTGGAGAACATAGGTTTATGATAATTACACATTCTGTTCAGCAAGATAATTTTCACAAACTCGCCACTTTTATTATTTTTGAAGCGTAACTACAATTGCCAAAAGTAAAAAGCTAATGTTAGGCTATAAACGTATAACATCATTGTCACCACCACTAAACTTCCAACTTTTAAGAGTTAGAATAGTTTGCAAGAGTGTGAGTATAAACACAAAGAGGCTGTAAAAGGGAACTATTGAGTAGAAAAGTCTCTGATCGGTGTGCTGACATTTAATGTCACAGACAACCTCTGTAGTCTCATCTAGGAACTTGTTAGCAACCACCTGGTGGGGTATTTACTAACGTATTTTATGTTGTAGAAATAAATGTGAACTCTCTTAAGCTTAAGGTAAACACACAACTTATTTCAGGCATCTACCTAAAAAACCTTTGGACTTCGAGGCGAGGGAACTGGAAGTGCTAACTAATTTCCTAGTTTTAGAACTGACTCCTACAGCACTCCATAGGTTCAAGCCTATAATTGCTGCTATGGTGCATCTACTAAATACTGATTTTAAGGGGGTCAGTTCATATGCAGATAAGTATTTTTAATTCATAATTAATGTAGATCACTTTGTAGAGATCTGTTAAATACAATATAACATGTACATCTTGAAGGGATGAATTAGTTTTTATAGGGACTATAAAGCTCTGTATACCACTTCCCTTTAAAATAGCAAATGGAATAAAAGCGGATGAATAAGAGTTTTCATTGCTAACAGCCCATTTTCAGGTGTTAGTCACCGGCCCATCGCAGACCATTGTAATCCTGCTTATAACAGAAGCACTGCATTCAATTTACCATACAGAGATAGGCTCTGCAGCCCAGAAACTCAATAACAGATGACAGTGTCCAGTTTCCACTAGTGTGGAAAATGAAGGCTGCCTGTGGAAGTGAGAAAAATCCGCTGGCTGTCCCCTGAGCGCGCTGAGCCGGGTGGGGTGGGCAGTGTCACTGTGGCGCCTGATAGCCGGCGTGCATTAGCATAGCGACAGGTTCCTGTGTGGGTCTGCCTCTCTGTCTGTCTCCGCTGTGTCAGTCTGTGTCTGCCCTCTGGGATGGCAGGTCGGGGCCTCCCCCAAGGTTGGACATGAGAAGATGGAGCTGACAGACATGACCCTGCTCTGGGAGTTTTTTTTTTAAGATTTCTGAAATGTCGCTGAGATGCATGGTCCTGCCAGCTGCTATGATTGAGAGTGAAACCCATCTCTGCCTGTCTGTTTAAATGAGCTGAATTTATTTCTTTCCCGGGCCGGCTTATGTGTTATTTCAAAGATGCACGGGCAAGTGACCCCCAGCATAAACTCTCAGAAGAGGAGGGAGGGTGATTTCCCTGAAGGGGAGGGAGAGCACTGTCAAGGTCAAATACTCTCTTCCATCTTGTCTAGCAGAGTTCATACTATGTCTGGAATGGCTTGAGTGTCCTTTTTGCATGGTCGGCTTAAAGACTCATATGAGCAGGGGGAGGACTAATAGGTGGCTGTTTAGTGTAAGTACAGTGACACAACTTGCAATACGCTTCTCCTTCCCTGACATTTAACTCATTAGTAAACGCAGACCAAATGGCTTTGGCAGACAGATGGAATTAATCATGGATGGATTACTGAACGGCTCTAATGGGCAAAGGCCCAGGGCATAAAGGGTCAAGGGGCTCCTGGGCCAGAACCTCTGTTTGAAGTGACATAATATTTCTCAGTAAAGTAAGTAAGGATTTCCTGATGGATTGCAAATAGATGCAAAACAGATGCAAAATTACTACAGAGACAAAACAACCACAAAATTACAGCAAAGAGAGAAAGACACCGTACCACATAGGACCACATAAAACCATCATACTCCCTCTCGTTCTCATTCCCAAAGTAATTCAAATACAGACACAAAGCAGTGTTCACTTAGTTGCAATCTGCTACTTCACTGCTAGACACCGCTAAATCCTTCACACCGGTCCTTTAAAAACAATTCTGCACAAATCCAGCGATCAGTTTGTATGTTCCACCATCTAGTGGTCCACCATTACTGCGGTGGCAAGCCATAGTGACTCTGTGACTGTGACAACAGCATGAGTAGTTGGACTGACGACGTAAGAGAGTGGCCACAGTTACTGATGAAGGTTCCTTATATGGATGGTGATCTCATTGTTATTTAAATTGTATATATTAGTGAGACATTTGTTACGACAATAACCAGAAATAGAGAAAAAACTGGCCACATTTCAAATGATGTACTGTCTAATACTACTGTACTAGCTAACTAGCATAATCAATTAAGAGTTGCATTAAATCATCACAGACCAGTGATATTAAAAAAAAGAAGAAGAATTCATTAATCACATGGCATGTGAACATCGTGGGAATCCATGTGGAATAAAGCGCATGGTCTTCATGAAGTAAATGCTTGTGTGTTTCGTTTTATTTTTTTTCCCAAAGATATAGTTTACCACTGGCTCCGTACAGTCCCTGAGGTGACATGAGAAAAAAAAA
>NW_023340246.1:2094768-2097187 GCF_004916995.1 Morone saxatilis
GGAAGTCTCATATCTTTGTAGAGGGGGTGAGACTACAAACACTCTTTTCTCGGTCAAATAGGCACCAAATTCAAAATTTGTTACATTTCGACTACATATATAACCCACTTTCAAATGTCCCTTTAAGTTAGCTAATGTAATGGTAGCTAACTAGCTAACTAACATTTGATGTATAGCCTATTAGCTAGCTAGATATCATATTTGCTTTCGGATGTAACTAGCAAGCTAACGATCGACCTAGATAAGCTAGCTAGTTAGCCATTGTTTCCTAACATTGGCAATTAACAATTAACTCAGGATTTCACTATATATGCCTTTATCTTTTACCCATCTTCAAAATGTGTTTGTCTTTTCAACACAGACAAGCCGAGCAAATAGCATATCTAAGTACAGGAAAGGAGAAAGTTGGCTGAGGTTCTGACCGACACTTGCTCAACTGTTATTGGAGCACAGAGCAAAAAGGGGAGAGACATAGGACGCGTGAAGACGATAAGTACGATAACTGTCAAATGGCACTCCACAGGTCTATGCTGGCATTGTGCAGACCCAGCCTCTACTTAATGGTTAGTTAATCCTGGTTAGCCCATATATATGTGTCCTAATTCAGGTAGTTTTGAGTTGTTGTCCTGACAAACTCAATGCTGCCTGGCAGACTTAAGATCGATATTTCTCTTTCCAGATTGAGATATGTTAACTTAGCCCAGTCTGACTCCCAAGTTGTGAAACACTGCAGCTTGGTCAGTGGCCCTCTGATTTAAAATATGACGCTGTAGATATATCTCTATCATGTGTTGTGATAGCATGTGAAGCCAAAAGTAAACAATTTATTAAGTACATTATAAAGTTACGTCAGGTACGTAACTCAACAGTTTTTGTGCTTGCAAAGCTTCACACCGTTAACCAAGCAAGCTTTATTTTGAAAGTCTAACCAGACATTGCATTATTGCTAACTTGACCACGAAGCCCGTTACGTCCACAATGATGCTAGGTGTCATATTATGACGGCCACTGACAAATCGGCTGTATTTGACGACTTGGGAATGAGAATGTGTTGGTTATCTTTTTGGCCCAAGTCCATTTAAAGAGAGGTTGTGAAGTACTCTTTTTTCTGGTTTTTGAATACTCTAATGTTCTTGTGACTGTTCCAGGAGCAGTTGTGTCTCAGGGTCCTGTGGTCCTCTGGGGATCATACAGTAAAAGTTTCAGTAGACTTTTAAATAGAATGCTTTTACTTCCAAGATTGTGGGTTTTAAATTATGTGTGTTCGTTAAAATTTTTATTGCAAGATACCTGCTGTTGTTTTGCCCAGTTTTTTCAGTTATTTGATGCAGTTTGTGATTGACCTTTTGTATACTTTATATACTATGCTACTTCCTGGAGTGGTTGAGGGTGGCAGGAGTTTAGCTACAGTGCCTTGCAAAAGTATTCACTGGCTCTCAGGCACTGTATATAGCATGTGGTGAACCTATGCACAGTAATTTTAAAATGTAAGAATCGTCTGTTTTTGTTTTGTTGTGAGTTTGCAGTTGAACAGATAGGACAGGTGGTGGTGGGTGGGTATCCGTTTTCACTCCAATAAGCCTTACCAGGATGAGCTGGTTTTATTGGTCTTTTGTTTTTATTAATTCACCATTGGACTTTTTTTAAAAACCCTTTTATTTGTAATAAAAAAAATAAGCTCACTTAATACTGTTTATTTATATGTAAATGCATAAATAAATACATCTGAAGCCATGTGACTGTTGTGTCTCTCTCTGCAATCTGCCCACAGCAGGCCATCCTCAAAAAAATAAGTGTGCAAGAAGGAGACAAAGAGATTTATGAAAAAGGAGTTCCAAGCTGAGTTCCAAGAGTCTGAGATTGGACAGACCGTGCAGACAACAGTTGGCTGGGTGCTTCACCAGTCACAGCTTTATGGGAGAGTTGAATAGAGAAAGCCACTCTTTAAAAAAAAAAAAAAATACTTTCTACATCTGGGCCACAGTTTGCCAGAAGACACATGGGAGAATCTGAAGTCTCTGTCTCTCTATCTGAAGCTGGAAGAAGCTTCTATGGTCTGAGACCAACATTGAGCTTTTTGGTTATTGGGCTAAATGCCATGTTACACTGCACAATATGCCCACTGTAAAAGGTGGTGGCAGAGACAACAAGCCCAACGTAAAGCTACACAGTAAAGGGCAGTGCAACAAAGCTGATAGATATGGAGCTATTTTAGTGCCAACACAAATGAAATTGAGAGTTGGAAGGTGCAGAAGGTTATTTTTTCAGCCATGAGAAAATTCAATTCAATTCAATTTTATTTGTATGGATTAGTTTTTCTGCATACGTCTGTGACAGGATGTGTCTAATTTTTGTAATATTGCGTAAATGAAATAAGGCAGTCCTAGAGGTTTGCTTTATGTGAGAATTAAAGGACATG
>NW_023340246.1:2097287-2101145 GCF_004916995.1 Morone saxatilis
GACATGTGGCGGGATGAGCAGGGGATCGAACCAACAACCTTTCGATTAGTGGACGACTTGCTCTGCCTCTGAGCCACAGCCGCCCAAATGCTAATTTAAGGTAATTTGAGGTGTGGCTCTCATGAGTCTGAGAACATAATAGTCTTTCATTCCGTATGCCAGCTAGTGCCACATGTGCACAGGTGCTGTTCAGGTACGATCTTCAGTCTAGGCTCTGTTATTTGTATATAGCATCTGGACGGTTAATTCGAGTTTAGTTCATAATGTGTTTTAAATTTTCTCATACTTTTTTAATCCTTTCATCTCGGAAATTTCTGATTATAATAATATACTTCACTTCCTTCAGTTATTCGAGGTAAAAGCTCATGACATGATTCTTATGCATAATCAATCAGAGTACATAACCCAACGGCTTTATCTCACGTAAAAAATGGTTTTCCTCTTACTAAGGCATGTACTGATAGAAGCCCTGCCTCTAATAAACAGGTCAAGTTGGGTGTGGAGTTCCTCACTCCATGCAAAGTTTTCACCTCATCCATGGATTTTCCATCTACATCTGTAGAAGATAGCAAAAAAAGCAGAAATTATTTAAAAGTCAATAGCGACAACCTAACTAGCAAAGCTCATTTTTGCAAAAACAAAAAGAAACATATTTTCTTCTCTTGAATTTGTGCGCTCCCTCTTCATTAATAAACTATATGCTGTGTGCAGAGAGGACAAACCCTAGATAATTCAGCTTCCCACATCCCACCCAGCTTCTTGCTCTCTTGCTTGTTGTGCACAATTCAATGGTCTGGAAAGCAGAGGGGCTGATAAGCAGGTAGAGGAGTCAAGTGGGGAAGGCTGGCCAGAAGCAAAGCAGACAGATGGCAAAAAGTCAAAAGAGGATGAGATGCGGCAAGGGAAAAGACGAAGAGGGTATTTTGGGGAATCTTGGCTCAGCGGTATCACGCTGGGAGACAAGAGAATCTGGCTGCTGTAGCTTTCTTCTCCTCAACATCTTTTCTCTGAATAGGAGGCTTAGCAAGGTGGAAAATCAAACTGCTCTCATTCTGTTTTTATGAAAGCTATTGTGCGTCTACAACCACAGTGGAATTACAAACAATGGTTGTTTCATAAAGAAAAGGAACCTGTCCTAACCAAAGCAAAATGTAGTTCACTCTGTTATAGTCACCTAGAATCTGTATCAACACAAGCAATCTTGACAATATTTAAGTTGATGGTAAAGTGTACAAAACACATACATAACTACTTACCACAGTGCAACCATAGACTAAGCAGCAATACAGGAGGCTGTAAAAAGATACCTTGTAAAGGATCATTGTAGTTAATTACAACTCTGGTCCTATTTTCATAGTTGGGCACTCATTTCTAGAATTTCTTCAGGTTGCATTAATCAATATTATTACATTAACAGTAGCACAAATGACCATGTGTAACGAAAAAGGTGTCACTCGTAGTGACGAACCTACAGAGAATTAATCACCAACTTTGCAGTTCCCCTCAGTTCTATTAGCCTCTTTAGCTTATTGTTTTGGTTTTACAGCCAACTGTAGTGACAGAGATGTGGGGAAAGAGAGAAAGGACGACACACAGTAAAGGGCCACAGGTCACAGTCGAACCCTTGGCCGCTGCAGCAAGGACTTACCTCGGCACATGAGGCGCCAGCTCTACCAGGTGAGCTATCCGGTTGCCCCTACAAGCCCACTGTTTGGTTCAATGTTTGGTTCAAAGTTAGCCATTAGCCGATTAACAAAATGGTACATTTAGCAGCTAAAGAGCCATATATATTTTTCTCAGGAGTTGGTTGAGATTTAAACATGGCTATAAGTAGAGTGAATATTGACTCTATGATTGGCATATGAAAACAAAATCCAAATTAAACGTAGCTCTGTGTAAATGTGTAAATGAAGCCATAATATGTTGAACATGTGCTTGATGATTGGTGATTAATGTTGTTTTAAGTTACTTCCATCTTTGGCTTTGGCTGCGTACGCCCTAGCTGTAATAGCACTGGTCTCCAATGCATTATGTTATTAACTAACTCACAAGTAATTTGCATTACTGGATGCTTGTAGTTAATCAATTGCTTCCTTATATTCACTGGCAAAGTTTTGTTCTGAGGCAGGAAGTGTGACAGTCCTATAACACAGCGATGATGTAGGGGATGATAGCGAGGTGTAGCGTCCTCAGAGGATTGTTTGTTTTCTTTTAATGGAGCCTATGTAGAGAATAACACCATATTGTCTTCCCTGTAAAACAAAGGCAGTTATTGCAGTATCACCTCCCTTGGTGAGAGGAGAAATGGTATGTCATTCGTGGAGATGGAGATTAATGGCTGTTTAAAATGTTTCTGAAGAATGGAAGCGAAGTGAGAGAAGAGGACATCTGGGCTATGATTTGATCATGGCACCTAACCCTGTGAGTGCATTCCCATGTCCAACACCTTGAATTACAGCCCTCCGGGTCATTAGCAGAGCTACTGCGGTGTGTTTGAATTGGAAATCTATTCATCTGCTTTTCTCATATTGATTTGTGGTGGCTGTGCCCCCCTCGCCTCCCCCTACTCTTCTTCTCTTTCAGCAGCAAAATACTGTTACTGATCAGTAACAGTACAGCAAGCAATCTGGTGAGCCTCAACAGTACTTTGTAAGCCCCTTTGGCTCTCATAAACTCCCTCTCTTTCTCTACTTGTGTGGCAACCGAACTTCACACACGGAGGGAACAAAGCACCATCATTCGTCTGCGTCAACACATCTCGGTGCTGGCAGTAGGCTGCTCCGCCATGCTTCAGTGCACAGTGAGTGTAGAGAGGCTCAGAGCCATTTCCAGCCATCTCAGAGAGTGTAACAGAGACTCACTCTCAATACTGAGACTATAAATGGAGCTGCCTTGCTTCTCTTGCCCACTGCAGTCACCTCCTTTTAAACACAGTTCTTCTATCTAAAATCTCAGGATGATGATAGTAGCGCTTTCTGCTACCTGCCAGCTCTTCATTATTAAAAGCTTTATCAGAGGCTTTGACCTGATGTATTTGCTTGTAGGTAAGGTGCAATCACATTATTTTCACCAACAACATTGGTTACTACTTTTACTGCTAATATAACTACAGGTTCTGGTGAACATGGAAAGCCTCTGTAACTCTGTAGATTACAGGTTGGAAATAATGCTAATTTAGTAGTCAATGATGGCTTGAGATCAAGTTTCTCATATTAGTAAAATGTTGGTATTTACAAGACAGGTAGTTTTGTTAGCCGGTAAGTTTCCACCCAAAGTAGATCTGTATGCAATTAGCTACAATAGTGAATCAAAGAGGCTTATGTTTGTCTTCACTGTTGCTCAGACTCAGACAAATAATTTCTGTTAGATTGTAGTTCATTTATAATTTTTTGGAGGCTCCTGCTTCCTATCATGATGTAGAATAATCAGAATGGACACAGCTATTAGAATAAGTAATAAGTAACAATAAGTTGAAAATACCAGGGTATTACTTTAATACAGCATTTCAATTTTACTTAAAAAGCGTATTCCTGCTTTCCTGATTGAGCCACTCAGCAAACCAAAAGGCTTACTGATTGTAGCTACCCTCTCTATGATAGCTTTATGACACAATATCAATCCCTATGCAGATGACACCCAGAATTATATTCCTGTCTCTCGAGATGTCCCTTCCCACTTCTTTAAACTCTTGGTCTTGGTTGTCCAAACCATTTACTTCTAAATGCATAAAAAACTGAAAACTTGCTTGTTGGTCACATGATATATACCCCGACACTGACAGGTCAAGTGAGTAACACTGATTATCTGGTTATCATGGCACCTGTCAGCGGGTGGGATGGCAGCAAGTGAACATTTTGT
>NW_023340246.1:2101245-2102500 GCF_004916995.1 Morone saxatilis
AAACAGTTAATGCTGGTTCTGATGGAAATATGTCGGAACACACAGTGCATTACAGTTTGTTGTGTATAGGACTGCATAACAATATGACCAGGGTGCCCAGGTGGCAGGTGTGTAGAAACATGGCGGACTCCATGGAAGGTGACCCGCTGGATCCGTAGATAAAAACAGCTCATTCTAAGATAACGAAAACACAAAGATTTCTATATTCAGGTGATTATACACTAACATACCTATGAATATTATTCCATGTCTGACAATAGAGCCTTCTTAATGTTACACACTGGACCCTTAAATACTTGAAATTGTTATGGATTATGACATACAAAAATCCATTACAAAGTACATTTGGGCACACAATGACGTTTGTTATGAAAGTCATGAGGTTCTTAAAGGGTAACTACACCCTCAAATTCTGCTAGAACTCTGCCTCACTACAGAAGCAAAAATTAAAGAGGGAAGAATAAGGCAGCAAGTGTTGTTGTGGTTACGTGGTGTGTGATGCAGGGTGTCAGAAGACACAAGGGAGACTGACTGACCAGCCTTCAGTGTGGCATAAAATTTGACATGGAGCTGGTAGTCAGAACAAATCGTGTCTGTTTCTCTGCTGGAAAGACAGGTAGTCTAAGAGAGCTTTGACAGTCATAGAAGGACCTTCACGTCTTTTTGAGAGAGTCGCTGTGTGTGTTGTGGCTGAGTTAGCAGCTATACTACAAGGGGCTCTCCGGTGTGTCCACAGGGGAGTGCCCTGCTCAAGTTTACTGTTTGTCAGCCTTAACTACAGTATCTTGTTTAGCCCTGAATATAGCACAGTCATTGGCAGGCCCACGTGTTGTTTACTGCCACTGAAGAGGAATAAATCTTGTAAGTGTACTATGTTGTTTTTCAAACAGTGTTAATCAGGTTTGCTAATGCTAGCTGCATCTACAGCACATGTAAGAGCTACTGTCAGCCAGTGTTCAAACTATCTTATCAAGGCAAACAGATACAATTTTGTTGGAAGAATTCCAACAAAATATCAAATCATGATAACCATTAACATGTATAATACCCACCACAGCAACAACCTGTTCACCCTGTTTCCATCTGGCAAGTGATGCAGAAGTATCTGCTGCCATACCACCAGACTATAGGGGGTGTACTACACTCCCCCTTAAATAATAGGTTTTGTTTGTTGTTTTGTTAAAGGTAAATAAGTAATTAAAACTTTATTTATATAGCAACTTTTTGACACAGAGATCCAAAGTGCTTTCCAAAC
>NW_023340246.1:2102658-2103047 GCF_004916995.1 Morone saxatilis
AGGAGATCTATAAAAAGGCTTGATACTAGGACTAGGGCTTGCATTTTGTTGTAAAGCCATGTGTTGAAATGATTTAACCTTGAATGTGCTGACAAGAATCTACAGTTTTGCTCTGCCCCAGTGCAGGTGAATGAAATTTTGTTTGTGGTGCTCACAGCACTGAAAAAAAATACATTTAAACCACTCAACAGCAACATATCTTTCCAGAAACAGTGCGCCAGTCAGTTCTCAAACTAAACTAAGAGAGAAAGATTGTGAAATGCGTACAGATAAGATCATTATGTTCAGTGGAGCTGAATAATCTCCTTCCTCTCCATCATTTTATTGTTTATTCCTGATTTACATGTTTCATTTCTGCATGAGACAATTGCTGCCGTTATTGCTCATAA
>NW_023340246.1:2103087-2103885 GCF_004916995.1 Morone saxatilis
AGAATGCTGCTGTTGTCATTATAGTGCTTTTAACCTCCCTTGTCCCTGCCCATTATTATCAAACTGTTCATGACACATTGCCATTGAGTGAGAAACTAATAGCAATTTTATGCTGCTGTATTTTGTTGCTAATTGCTGCTCTTTGCTCCTGATTTCACTGACAAATAAAATAGCCCAAATACTATAACGTTCTTGGTATATTTATTAGTGCCATAAAAGGAAGTTTTGAGAGAATCAGTAGGTAAAATAATCCCCAGCTGCATGGCGGTTGCCCCGTTGCTTACGGCAGATGAAACTCAGTTCAGTGAGTGTGATTCTGTGCAGACATCCTGCTGCGATGCGTCCTGCTGCTGATGATAATGGGACGTTGGGGCCCTTATTGGCCTGTCAGCTGTTACAGATGTGCTGTTCCCCCCTGTAGGTCACCCCTAGGCTGAAGCATCTGCCGCTGCCTGCTCGTCCCTCCTCGCCCCCGTCCGCCCGTGATGGTGGCACTGAACGCCAGCCAAGCCAGCTCCCGGTCAGTCGCTGCCACATCCGCCCCATAGCCTCGGGCAGGAAATGGGGCGCTCATTTACAACTGTCACACATCATGGGGAAGTGTCGCTACTGCAAAGCGTTTGCTAATCAAAATCCCATTACTATTTTCTTCCCTTTGATTTCCCCAAAGTCTCTCTCAGACTGGAGCTTTTCAGTAGCCAAGACTGATAGGGTGTGGCAGGAGGCTGCTGGCTGCAGGTGATGAATCAAGGGGATGTACGAGCCAGTGTGAGCTGCAGTTTTATTAACTGCAGCCCA
>NW_023340246.1:2103985-2107827 GCF_004916995.1 Morone saxatilis
TCAGATCCTACAGCTCCAGCTGTTGTTAACTTTGTGAAAGAAAACAGAGACATCCAGGAGCTCCGTCAGAGCTGTGGAGGAAGATATGTTGTTCTCAACATCAAATACGAACAGCAGATTCCCTGGTTGTTGGAAGCTGTGGAAAAGATGGGAGTTGAAGGATCCAGATGCTTCACAAAGGACATGTTCACCAAAGCTCAGATGGAGAAGGTTTTAAAACTTAATGCTGAACTGCAGGATGTAAAACAGAGTGAGATGGGAGGTGATGATGAAACTCAGAGCAACGAGAGTCTTAGGATGGTGCTGATTGGGAAGACTGGCAGTGGGAAGAGTGCAACAGCAAACACCATTTTAGGAAAAAAACATTTCAAACCCAGAATCGCCCCGAAGCCAGCAGCCAAGTCTTGTGAGAAAGCAACAGGAGATATTGATGGCCGACCTGTGGCTGTGGTCAACACCCATGCATTGTTCGACACGACTCTGTCTGATGATGAAATTCAAAAGGAGATCAAAAAATGCAACCGCATGTTGTCTCCAGGACCTCATGTGTTCTTACTGGTGCTGCAGATCGGGAACTTTACACAGGAGGAAAAAGACTCTGTGGAACTGATCAAAAAGTATTTTGGCAAGAAGTCTGAAGATTTCATCATCGTTATATTCACCAGAGGAGATGATCTGGAAGATCAGTCATTTGAGAGCTACATCAACGACTGTCCTGACTTTGTTAAAAAACTCATTAATGATTGTGGAGGGAGATACCAGGTCTTCAACAACAAAGATTACACAAACCGCACACAAGTTAGTGATCTGCTGACCAAAATCGAGACCATTGTGAAGGAAAATGGTGACTGCTGCACCACTGAGATGTTGGACAGTACAGACAAGGTCATACAAATACAAGTGGAGAGCATTTTGAAAGAGAAGGGCGAAGAGATGAAGAGAAAGGAGAGGGACCTCAGGAGAAAACATGAGGAAGACTTGAAAACATTGAAAAGGAAAATCAGTGAAATGGAACAGGAGAAAAAACTGGCGGCAAAACAGCTAAAGGACAAAGACGAATGCATCAACAAGGAGCGCCAGGAGAGAAAGAAAGAACGGGAGGAAGAGGAAAGGAGAAGGAAAAAACTGGAAGAAAGTCAGCGCCAGGAATGGAGAAGAAAATTGGATGCATCTGACAAAATAGTTCAATCAGAAAGACAGCTAAGGGAAAATGCTGAGAGGAAGCTGGAGCTGTCTAGAAAGGAGGAGAAGAGAATTCGAGAGGCCTGGGATAAAGAAAGAAAGGAAACCTGGGAACAAATCCGTCAGGAGGATAAAAAGAGCCTGGAGGAGGGGAAAACAAGCTTCAGAAAGCTCCAAGAAGAGTACCACCGTAAAAGAAGAAAATGGACATTTTCTTTGTTTGTGCTGCTGCTTTTTCTGTTATTTTTATTATATTATGTATTTCTCAGTCACTCAAACGCACAAACTACAGAGAGCGCTAGGACAAAAGAACACACATGAAGAGTTTTACAACTTGCTAGGCTGATTAAGGGGACACATTTACATTTAAGCACTACTACATGATGTAAAATAAAAACAACCATGTAAACATTAATTTTACAACAACGCTCAATATCAGTCTGAAGTTTGATTTTCTAGTGCAGCTGGACACTTTTTAAATCCATCAGGATACAGACGCACTATAAAGAGTTGGTTCATTACAACTACTATTATTATTGGTACATAACTAATCACTCCACAGCAGAGGTAGTTACATTACATTACATGTATTACTTTATTAATCAGCCCATCTCCACACTGTAGCATAGCTCTGGTGACTGCATGCAGCTTCATTCAGCGAGTAGTGTAAGAACTCATTGCTGAGTAATGTATTACTGCCCAACACTGCTCAAAAGCAATCAGACATTTTACCACTGCCATCCGTGTTTCCTGCATTTGTAGCACAAACACCTTAAAGTTGGGAACCACAGTTTTCCCACCTTTGACTCAGAATATGAGACTCATGCATCAGCTGGACGTACATGAGCTACAGATTACTGAGGTTTAGAGTAATGACTCAGAATCATGACCAGCTTAACTTATTCCCTATGGTGAGAACAGTTCCTCAAGTCACTGCCAAAAAGTTAAAGTCAACTGCTGATGCTTTTCTATTTCTGCAATAGCACATAAGCATAAATGAGAACTAGGTTCCATCCTCTTTTTTAATAAGCACATTTTCCCAAAGAAGTCAGGTGATTAAAAATATATTGAGAAGTTTGGATAAGCCAGTAAACTTATTTTTTTATTATAATTTTCTGGTTCACTGGCAAAGCCGGTTTTATTGTAATTCATCTTTGATTTCTCCTTTTAAGCACGTCACATTCACATTGTTGTACCTTTTTAATAGTAAAAATAGTTTAAAGCTGGAACCTGCCTCTCCAGGCATGCACATGGATCATTTGGGTTGTTGCTGTTTCTTTTACACTTTTACACTTACTTTGAGTATAATGTGTGTGTTTTGTTTATCTTGTCTGTTTCTGCCTCCCTGCATGAAGTTGGGTCCCACAGAGGCGTTTATCTTCAGAGGACCATGATTCCAGTTAATTCTGTTTCCTCAGGCTGTTCTTTGGATGACTGTTAGTTGTATATTTCTAAATCTGATTAAGTGTTTAAGTTGTGTTCGCTGTCTCAGTTACCAAACAAAATATACTGCAGGTCAAACTAACAAGAATCCCATTAAATGATTGTGGCATCATTTCATTGTATGCTATGTAACCATATAGCTGATAAATCTAACACATTATGAGACACAGTGATGGATTAGGAGATAATTTAGTTATATTTCTAATATAATAGTGAATTACATTGAGGAAATATCTTTTGTCTCCCTTATAATGTATGTTTATATTAGAGGTGGATGGCAATGTTTTCTTTTGTTTGTAATATTACTGAATATAGAACTGTTACAGCCTCTGATTCTGTTAAAGATTGTGACTATTGTTTAATCCACAGACACTACCTAGAAATGACTCATATTGTTTATGAAATACAAACATAATAGAAAGTAACAATAATATTTAAAGTTTTAGTATAATTTAAAAAAAATAGTTTTTTAGTTTATATGTTTTACCTGTTTGTTGGGAAAATGAAATGTACATTTGTGATTTATCATTGATCATGTGAGTTTAATAGGCTTCCAATAAATCTGCTTTAACAGTGGCTTTAATGTATTCTTTCAACTGTTTATCACAAATCTCAATGTCATAATGACACACAAGATTCACCACTTTGCCTAACGGGGGGGAAATTATTTTAACAATGACTATCCACTCCCCTTTTACACAACAGTACATTTGAAAAATAGTTCTTCAACAATCCAGCGGGTCAAACTAGCAGGGACAACGGATGCTCTCAAAAACAAATCACCAACCCAAGACCTTTAAATCTCCCAAACAAGTAACAAGTCCTCTGAACACCCTGAACAGACCACAGGCCCAAACAAACTGGTACCACAAACAAACTGGTACAGTAATTACACTTAAATTAAAACAGGATGGGTCCCCATTTCATCACAGAGAGAGACCACAAGATTAAAAAAGAAAATGTCTGATGTTTTTTTGTAATTATTTCATAATAAATGACTCGGTAGTGTGTAGGTCAGTGGTGGTGGTAGTGTTGAATGTGTGTGTGGTGTGCCACCCATCTTTAGTCTTTGCTGTTGGCTGACGTGCTGCGGTAAGCGTACTGACTCATTTCCGGTTTACTTCCTGCTCTGTGTACACTGTTTGGTGTTGTAACTGTGTCAGTTAACGCTAAATATAAACTTGATTTACTCGTTACAGCGGTTATTTACCCGCTTA
>NW_023340246.1:2107927-2108857 GCF_004916995.1 Morone saxatilis
AGTTAGAAATTGTTTTCTTGTCTTTAGGGTAATGTTTCTGTTTCTGTATATGTTGTTAACTACATCCTTGCAAAAGGGGGGGGGCATAAGCTAATGCTATGTTGGGGTCCTTGAGTTCTGGGAACCCTGTGGGAAACTGATCAGTCCCTAAACAAGTTTAACTGAAGGATTTCAAGGTTAAAAATTGTCTGGTACAGTTAAATCAATGAAGCTAGAGGCAGTTGAGCCTGCTCGTGTGCACGAAGTCAAAGATACATCCACTGACCAGCTCAATTAATTAACATGTTTAAATAGCCTGATTTATTTTAATCTGTACAAGAAAAAAAGGTTAAATTGACAAATGTAATGATTATGCTGCGCTGAAATAAAGTCCAATATATATCCAAAGTTATTTATGGAGATGCATGTTTTCTACCACATGGACATTGTAGGCTGTGTCATTGGTGACAGGCATAGATCACTTCTCCCTCTTCAAAAACACACAGGTCAGAGTGCATTATCACTAAACAGCCCTCACAGTTTATCATCCCCAACTTCATTATTTTACCAACATTTCAGTTTTAACAAAATGATGGAAACACAGCACAACAGCGAGCAAACTAAATGTTCTTTAGTTTGTTCAGGACTCAGCCAGCAGCATGAGTGAAGTACCAACGCCTGCAGCCAGCACTGAAAACCACACAACACAACTTTCATCCAGTTCCACACTGGGGTAAACTGCTTACACTGCTGTAATTCACAACATGAACGGACACTGAAACTGTTCTGGACGTGTAACATCTGGATGACAGACTTTTGTTTGTCTTGGAGATTAAATAAATTAAAGTTTCTTCACTCAAAAAATATAAAGTGAGGGTAAAATCATCAGCTATTTAAATGATGAGCATTAAACAACAAAACAGTCTTTAATCATATAAGTTGTCACAATCT
>NW_023340246.1:2108972-2111629 GCF_004916995.1 Morone saxatilis
TATTATAAGACACTCTTTGATAAACCTCTGATACATTAAACATTTAACTGACCAGTGAGGAAACTAGTGAATGCTCCATTATCACCAAACTAAATACAGTTTTAATCATAAAGTTACAAAGTAGAATTATTTCTTTCACTATCCACCATATTTCTCCCCAATTCCTGTTCATGCATCACACTGGGATACAACAGGTCCAGGGAATAAATCTACTGTACTATACCACCCAACAGACTGGAAACACTCTGTTACTGTTGTTAGTGTTTGAGAGTTTCTGGAGGTCCAGGAAGAGAATGAATGCAACAACTAAAATCCACACAAACAGAAACAGGGTTATGAAAGCAGAAGCAGAGCAGATACTCACAGCCGAAGGCGACCAGCCTCAGTGGAACCATGTTGATGTCTCTCAGCTTCCTCTTCTGTCGTCCACCTACAGACAGTCTGACAGTGAAAGCAGCATCTGGACGTCCAGGTATTTATGCGTCCGTCCTGACAGCAGACATGCAGACGCCTGCCCCGCCGCTGCAGGCATGCAGGGCCTCCTGACCCAGATGTGATGAACATGTAAAACCCTGCGGAGCTGCAGAGAGGGATCTATAAATCCACAGGTTTCAGGACCTTTAACACTTTACATCCCAGCTGCACCTCATTCTCTTCCATAACCCTCATTAAGACGCTCAAAACATAAAAGAACAAACATCTGGATCTGTTAACCAGGGGTGGAAACTGTTTTCACTAACAGGCCTGAATTTACTAAATGAGCATGTTTTGAAGGCCCTATAGCTCTATTTATACTACAGTACACAATCCCCATATAGGGGACTTAAGTCTTAGTGACAGCTTAAAAACAGACTGATATTTCCACAGCGCACAAACACTGACCTCTATTCCTAAAATCCTAGCTGACTGTTAATGATCTGAAGTGCGTACAGTTGGAAAACGCTTGAGATTAATTACGCACAAGCAGAAAGATAATTGACGATGGTGGATGGGATGTCTGCTTGGACAAGTGAGTCTGGAGTTGGTCCTGGGCGCTTGTACAGTGTCTCCCGTACTGCTCCTAGTCTTAGGATTGGGTTAAATAGGACTGTGTTGTGATCGTAGGAGTTGGGGTAAGCTGTGCAGTGAGCAGCCACTCGCTTCACCCTTCCAAGCAAAGAATTAACAACGGATTCTGTCTGAACAAAGTCAATAAGAAAAACGCAAATTTACCTATATGTATATTTGATATTCTCAGTGTTTTTGGGTATTGTCCTTCTGGGATGCTGTGGGAAAACACCGATGGCCATCGCCTCTCTCCATCATCGGACAAGTGTACCAACGCCTGTCTGTCGATGAAGAAAAAGTTGTCTCAGTTGTTCCATGTAACAAGTGAACGAAACAGTAGGAATTATTGAATACTCTGCTTATTGACCACCTACCGATCAATGTAGTCTTTAATATGAGTAGGAATTCTACCATGTAGTGAGTTCAGTGTTTATCCTTCCTTGAGATGTATCTAGACCATATTGGCGTCCCGTGAATGGTGCCATGGTAGCTCTCTGTATAAAGACAACACTCCTAAAAAATCGGATAATGTGCATGAGAACTTCTGTTCTTTTATTATTTCTCTAATATGATTTTTGCTATTCTAGAATGTGGAGGTGAATGGTTCACTGATTTACAATATGGAGCAAAATACATCTTAAAATACCCATCAAAAGTCTCATTCGAGAATTGTTATTCTGAGTTTTGTCTTAAGTGTTATGCACATTTACAACATTCTATGCACAACACAAGAGGAAATGAATAGAGAAGTCTATTGATTTAGATTCAGGAGCTTAATGGTGATCAGTATATGTTGGTAGATAGTGTGATCAGAAGACACACGTAGAAATTTTAGCGTAACATTTGTCTCTACACACTCTCGGTCCTTTTGGGTGCGAATTTGGGATGTTTGGATGAGAAAAGATATATCAGTAAGACTACAGCTATATATAAGCTTTTCCATTCTCTATTTTAAAGCGAGAGTATAAGGTTGTGCTCAGGGACGCGGACAATGACAAATAAATAGAGTGATCAAGAGGGAAAATGTGCCAACTGCCATTCGGCAGCCTTTGATAGAATGATCAGCAATGCCTCCTAGGTGGATTAAGCATATGATGACCTCCCTGCATGGCAATGCAGAAGGTTCGAAACAGAGGTCTATTCATTGAACTCCTGGCGATAGTCTTTATACATTTTGATGCAACGATACTATAGTAACCATGGTAATGTTAGTCTTAGATGATCCTTGTTGGCTTGGAGAAGGTAAGTCGGATCACGGCACTCGAAGGCTTACAACAGACCTGGTTTTTTTCAGCTTGTCTTAACTATGTTGTCCACATATTGCATATGTTAGTCTATGGGTTGGTTCAGGATATCCCGGGTTCATCAAGTGTCCTCCTTTTCTTGTTATTTATATTTTATGTGTCTGCCATCTTATGGCTGTATTTTATACCATATGGTCACTCGCACCTTCTAATGAGAAAGACTTAATGCTGAATGCGTAGTTATATCCATATCTCTATCTCTGATAATTCATCTTTGTGTAAACTTCTTTCATTTATTCTAGATACTTTAGCAGATTTACGCTATTGTTCTTCCTTAGCTTGATTATATCTTTATTTGTATGATAT
>NW_023340246.1:2111654-2112821 GCF_004916995.1 Morone saxatilis
CTGGAGTTGGTCCCTGGGCGCTGTACAGTGTCTCCCCACTGCTCCTAGTACTTAGGATGGGTTAAATGAAGACTGTGTGTGATCGTATGGTACAGCTGTACACTAACACCCTCGCTTCACCCTTCCAAGCACAAAGAAGAAACAACGGCATCTGCAAAACGTGCCAAAAACGCAAATGGCCTTATCTAGACCCAGTGTTTGGTTTGTCCCTTCTGGGCTGCTGTAGAAACATGGCAGCCTCCATGGAAAATGACCCGCTCCGTCTGTAGATAAAAATGTCTCATTCTAAAGTAACGAAAACACAACGATTCTTATTCTCAGCTGATTACACACTACAGAACACATACATATGGATATTATATTACGTTTCTGACAATAGATCCTCCTCAATGTGACACACTGGACCTTTAAAATACTAAAAACATCAAATAATGCAGAGAACTATACTGTTCTCCTTTTATTCATTACTTCTCTAATATGATTTTGCTATTCTAAATGTGGAGGTGGAACTCCTAATTTACACATATGGAGCAAAATACATCTTAACAAACTACCCCATCAAACACAATCAGTTGAATCAGTTTGTCTCTGAGTGTTAACAACAACAACAACAACTAAAAAGTCTAAATTGAGTTCAGGACTTCAGTGTATGTAGAATGTGATAGAGACAGAAAATGTTCCACTATCTGCTCTCACACTCAGCCCTTTTGGGGATTTGGTGTTTGGTGGAAATATAAAATATATATTTATATCTTTCCTTCCTTTTTTAAAGGAGGATAATTGCTGCTCAGGACCCACCACAACACCAAAAAGTCAAAAAATGTCCCAACATGCATCAGCAGCCTTTTGAAGAAGTCCAGATGGCCCCTCAGGCTCATAAATACCAGAGTCCACTGCAGAGGTTCAGCAACAGGAGGCCAACAACATTAGGATCTTACATAACTGACACACAAATACAAATGTTAGCTTTAATGATCTGTGTTGAGACTTGAGAACAGAGACTAAAGTCAGACTCAGGACTCGACACGTACTAAGACCTGGTTTTATGTCCTTTATGTTGCACATTTATGTAGTTGTTGGTTCAGTTATCGGTGATCATCCCATTTTTATTCTTGTTATATTGCATTATTTATTATGTGTATGTATACTGTATATACATTTAAATGT
>NW_023340246.1:2112921-2120884 GCF_004916995.1 Morone saxatilis
GGCTGCTGAAGTCTTCCCTGCTCCTCTCCTCCCACACAGAACCAGGTTTAAAGCTGGTTTGATGAGTTCAGACCCAGACTTTGGTGTCATGAATAAACCTGCATCCTCATCTTCAAATACATCACAGCAGACATGCTCTCCATTGTTCTCTTTCACAATTTGACCCAAGCGTGTTAACAGCTCTGGAAGTTCAAGATTCTTCTGCCTCAAAAACCTGTACTGACACTCTCTGATCATGTCTTTTAAGGGGGGATGTTCCATATATTCTTCCATGAAACCTGGACTCTCCTCTCTGGGTGTTGATATCAGAACCAGAGAATGATCAAATGATTGATCACTGAAGTTTTCAAGGATTGATTGTAGTCTCAGTTTGTGTTCCTCAGTGAAGTCTTCAGGCTGTAGAACCAGCAGGAACACATGAGGTCCAGATCAGGAGAGTCTACACGTCTTTCACATGTTCTGGTCAGTTTGGTCATCAGAGATGTTGGGATGCAGCAGATCTGGGAGTGTTGATGGCAGAAACTATTTCTTTCTCCTTTAACTGTCCTGCTGACTGTCAGACAGGGTCTGGTTCTTCCCAGTGTTTGAAACTTAGTCTCTCCCAGTATTGAAGTTCCCCACTGAGACTCCTCTGATCAGACCAGCTGCTTTCCCCAGCCAGGAACGCTCAGACACTGAAAAGAAAACAGTGAATTAGAAATATTTATTATCACTGAACTTGACTTGATGTAAGACCAATATCACAGCACTATAATGAAACGTAACTGTAACTGGAGGACCTTCTTCTTTTCAAAGTGACAGATCTATCTCCAAGCTGCCTTTTATATCCAAAGTCTTAGACAATGAAGTTGCTAAGCATCTTACAACTGTATCAGATGAGTATAACAAACACAAGTAATTTACTTTGGCTGCACTCAACAGACACAAGCTTTGATTGTATCTGATAACCTTTTCATAGATGGTAACAGCATAACTAATATTTTCAGAAAAGTTGTCATAATGCATTGTCCCTGTCAAATGAAGCAATAAACTAAACTATGCATCTCATTTAATAATAAAAAATAGCAAAATTGTCAATTGAAACAAATTATGGATCCCAGGTGATGTAAGGTCTCAGTTCTCATTTCTCTTCTGTTACATCCTCACTACAAAATGGAGGTGTCACTATGAACCAAGCTCTGATTGAAAGGTGTTAAATAAAGATACTTTTGCTTGTTTGTTGTGGAAATAATGAATCACTGGAGCAAATGTTTAATGCAAAAACAGAAGTGGAGTGTAAAGTGAAGTAGTTCAAGTTCAATGCCTGTGCCTCTGCCAGTATATCTCAGTGTAGATGGAGGCACATGGTGCTGTGTGTGGCTTTAGCTGACAGAGATAATCCAGAATCATACACATACAATCAACACTGTTCTCTGTCAGTTGATTCAATTTAAGTGGCCCTACATTAGTGGTGGGAATCTCAAAGCACCTCACCATTTGATTTGATTCCGATTTCAGATCGCTACGATGCGATTATCAAACAGTTATCGACTATTATCATTACAATGTTCATTTAAAACCCACACACAGGTTTTAGTTCACATTACACTCAGGCTTTGGCAATAAAGATGTCCTGAACAAGATTAGAATTGATTTATATTATAAATATAACTAAGTATTCTTTCTAGGGCAGCAACAGTTTAAACCACAAAGTCACTGAACAATATATCTGGGTCTGTTTTTGGTTGTGGTAATAATGATAATGATAGGAGTCCTTTCCATATGCTAATTAGTTCATTTATGGAATAAAAAGTCCCGGTTAAGGATCCAGCTGTCAATCTGTAGCACTTTTGTAGGTTTAGTAGCACAGTAACTAAATGACTTTGTGCTCTGACAGCAGCTCCACATACACACTAGCCAGTACCACCAGTTTGGAAAAATACCTCACAATACACCCAAACACAGTGACATTAGTGGAACTTACTGGTAGGGGGAAGAAACTGATAGCTGTGGCTGTGGCTCAGAGGCCTCACTTTGTTACTCCCTTCTGTAAGAAAACAGAAATATAACATTTCAGAAAATCAAACCTCACTCAAATTAACATTTCAGATTCCTTTATAATAAAACCCTTGGTTAACCCTTTGTTCGCTCTCCTCAGTCACCTCTCGGGTGTGGCATGTAGTGTAAAGCACATTGAGTGGTCAGACAGACAGAAAGGTTTTATACAAGTACAGTCCATTTACTGGCTGCTGATACTGTCATTTTGTTTGTGGTAATCAATTTAATTATTAATCAGAGCTCCATATAAATAGTTTAGTGTATGTTATGAGAATGAGAATCATATAATTGGCTATAATTATCCTTTTTTAAAATGTTATTATTTATTATATTGGATCATGATCTGATGTTAATGAATTGCACCAGTTCAGTTTGGTGCCTTTTAAACCATTCTAATGCTCAACACAGTATACTGTTCTGTACTTTAGATATGGTTAGTTATATACTTTAGAACTTTAGATACTATTAGATAGATATATAATGTGTGTAGTCTGACACTGTTAGATATACTGTAGATACTGTTTACAGACATCAAACTGCAGATACATTTAACATATTTTGACATTTTGACACTCAGGATTTTGGTGCTTAACATTCACTGTGTATGTAGTTCGACCACAGCTGTCTGTCTGTCTGTCTGTCTCTTGCTCAAACAAATGGACACAAACCAACGGAACTTATTTGTATCACTATTTTGCACCGTAGACTGCAAACCAGACACACCAAAGCTGGGTACATGAAATGAACACAGGGAGAGTGTCATAGTCCGTTCCATAAACTGCCTGGATAGAGCCTCTTACAGAGATACTTCAGGCTGACTGTGGAGCAGTTTGATTCCAGGATTGGCCACTGGCCGCCCCTGTGGCCCCCACCGCCACTGCCTCAACCCCCACTACTGTTATCCACAGTGAGTGTGAGGAGGGGTGTTTACCACAGTGCCTGATCTGAGCCCTTACATCTGTCAGAGACACCTTTAAACGGGCAGCCTCCACCCAGTCTGCAGGTAAACATCTGGAAGGCATCAAAGCAAACAAAGCGAAAGGGCCGGATGAAACATTAAGATACTCTGTAACAATGACCCATTGGAAGTACTCTCAGGAACATAGTGACATCAATATTATTATATTACTACTATACTATTACCAACCCAGAAAAACACTATTGAATATTTAATGCTGTCTCCAGCTGGTGGTATAGATTTGGTCTTACAGCAGACGGGTGAGGGTGAACGTTTGTCTGCTCAGAGAGAACTCAGAACACAGGATCTAGACATTTAAGTCAGAGCTAATGCATATTTCTGCTGTCAATCTGACGGTACTCACCAGATTCTGCAGCAGCTGCCATACTGTCACTGTGTGGAGACACCAGAAGAAGCTCAGCTGGAAACCAACAGCCGGTTTCAAAAACTTTTAAACACAAAGAAAAGAAAATGGGTCTCATTCTTTTGAACAAATCAGTCTGTAGGACGTCTTTACCAACCTGGAGCTACTTCTCTTTCTGCAGTTGACTCAGTTAGTGCCATGTTACTGTTTGCCAACTGTAGGTTTATAGTCCAATACCAATTATTGCAGTTGGTACAATACCAATTCGCTTTCTCTTGCTCTGTTTTAAGAATCTCAGGTGGACATTTACAGCAAAAGCTAATTTTATACTTAAAAGGACATTAAATGTTTATTCACAATAACACTTTTAGTCTTTTAACATTTAAAGCAACCCATGTAGGAGTGTTACAACTTATATTGTATGTTTTCATGATAAATGTAGTAGAGCATGTATGTGGAGGTCTTCTGGGATTTGTGCTTATTGTGTGTAATTAAATGTGTTTTAACAATTCATTTTGTGCCCACACTATAAATCACCTTCAGCAGACGGGTTAATGTTAAATAAAACTGGTTCAAATGAAATATTATGATCCTGTCATCATTAACCTCTCTGGAGTATTATAAAGAATAACTAAGAGACACTCACTTCACCTGCACATCATCACAGTAGGCCTACATCTCAACATTTGGTTCACTTCTGTGAGGAATAGTAATTGTAAGGTAAATTGTCTAATAGAACAATGACCAAATGTCAAGGAGAAGAAAACACTGAATTTGTCCAAAAGAAGCCTCTTAAGTCTGTATGATTGTTAAAAAACAGGAAATAATCTGCTCAAAATTCACCCAAATCACTCGTTTTCTTGCAGTTACTGAGTTCACTGTTTGAGTTTGATGTATAGTTTTGAATATAATATGAAATATAAATAATATACTGAATGATAGAAAAGAGGGTGGGGGTAATGCTTTAGATGACAGCCTTTAGTTTAACTGACAGATAAACCTGCAGTGTTAGCAGATTCCAGGGCTGAAAAAGTGAATGCTTATTATATCAGCAGGGGCTGGGTGCTGCTTATCTGCACTGGAACACTAATGAAAACATACACAGCCTGCTTCTTGTTAATGTCCAGAATTTACAGCATTCAACCACAGAAGAAGAACTTCTGCAGGTGAAGACAGATAGTGAACAGACAGCTGTCCAACAGGCAGCATTCACCTGTCAGTGAGCAGCAGCAGCAATATTCTCTATATTCAGAGTAACCTGGCAGAAATAAAACTTTACTTTATTGTACATTAGACGATGGCAGTAAGGGGTTTACTGGGGTCTCTGCAGTGCAGCAGGTCACTTTACAGCTGAATAAGACAGTTTTAATCACAATAGATCTCTAAATTCACAATCTGATAACATCTACATACACGGCCTATTGATCCATTTCCGTCCTAAACCAGCAGATTCTGTCCCACAGCTGAGTCCACATACCGGTGTGCAGTCTGTATACAGTATAATGTGAACTATATCGATCAGGATTTTATTTGCGATTATGTTTATTATTGTTATGCAATGTTTGTTTATTGTTGTGCAATGTTTCATCACCGCAAACAGTTTGAGAATCAGTTCTATTTGTTTAGCGCCAGTTGATCATTAAATCCGCCATCGTCCGTTTCATTATCAGAACATTAAAGACATTATAATAACACAGGTCTAATAACCTACACAGAGTTATTCATCTATCACTTATTTAGTTTGAGTTCACTCACCAGCAGTAGATTCTTACTGCGCCATCGACCAAAGTGAAAGTAAAGACAGTTCAGTACAGAACCCAGAGGGTGCCACCTGCTGGACTCACCAGTGTAACACACAGTGGAAGCAGCTCAGTGGTTCCTATGGAGGCTGTGGTCTGCACAGTTATTATACTACTGTAGTTTTCATTAGTTCTTTTTTTATTTCGTGTTCAGCTCAGTTCAGTTTCAGTCAGTTTACAGCGCAGTTACTTTTTATTGATTCAAATGTTGGATTTTAGTTTCAGTGAATCAGAATCAGATTTATATTTACAGTCTGAGAAATAGTTTGTGTTCGATTGTGTTTATGTGAGTATGAATATAAAAGCTGTAAGTGCAAAGTCTTGTGAATACAACTCTAATTTCTACGACTACAAGTGTTCACTGTGAACACGAATTCAAGTTTGTGGCTACCATATGTCTGTGGTGGCTACCATATATGTCTGTGGTGGCTACCAGTGGAAAAGTGTTGAAATGACGTCACGTAGGTCACAGGGGAAAATAATCGAAGCCCGATTCTTCCAAACGCGCATGCGCCAAAGCCACAGCTGGCTGCCAGCTCAGGTGAAGCATCACAGGTAAAGTCAATAACGTGTATATCCAATATTTATTTCATACAATGTACTATTTAAAGTGCTAGTATTACTAGCATTAGAAGTTGGCTTGTGCTAGTTAATTAGCACTGACCTGCAAAATATGAAATATTTAATTTGAGACATAATGTTGATCAAAATACTACTTTTATCGATTTATAAATTGTGTCAACTGGCGTATAGATCTGTCCGGTTTGTTTTCCTCTTTGCTCACCCTCCTCTCGGTCAATCGATCAGTGGATCGATGGATTATCATTATGACGTGTATGTGTGTAGTCTTCTCTGTCATAAACAAGAGATTGTGCAGAGACCAGAGCTGGGACACCGGCTCCATTCTCCATGGAACAAGTTACATATGTGTCCCATATGGACACATTTCAACAGCGCAAACAAGTACTTCTCCACCCAAACTGAAGGTGGCGGTAATACACTCAACTTGAATTTCACCAACCAACACAATTACAGAAGAAGAAGAAGTAGTGTTGTTGTTGTTGTTGTTGTTGTTGTTGTTGTTGTTGTTGTTGTTCGCGTTTGCTCCAAGGGACTTTGCGCGTGCAGTAGGAGGACTGTCTGTTTCCCGCCAGAGAAGAGGTCACAGGTAAGTTAACAAGCAGAATTAAGTTTATTCACTATGTTTGAAANNGTGCTGGAGTTGAAACAGACATGGCAAAGTTTGCTAAGTTAATTTAGGCTGTTAACTTAGCAGTATGAAAGTGTCAAGCTATAAACAGTTTCACTGTGTCAGTGTCATTTAAAAGAGCGTTGTAGAAGGCCATTAAAAGTAAAGCCAACTTTCATTGCTGATTTAGCTTAATGGTGGTGGTCTGTCTGTGTCATATCCTTGAAAGGGAATTAAAAAAATGTTTTGTTGGCAGTTGGCAGCCAAATGATAATACGCAAAGTATTGCAAAGGAATATTTTTGAAATGCTTGCCCATAATGGTAAAAAAAATCATCATCATAAAATCAGTTTAGGAATACATTAAAAAGCTTATGTGGATCTTCATGATGTAATTCTACATGGCAATCACTGCCTGTTTAAGTAAGTGACTAAGAAACACTACTAGATCCACAATGACTTGCCACATAGGAAAAAAAAAGATGATATCAGTTTCTGTGCTACCCCTGTGTGAGCTATGGTCTCAGTCTGGCCACCCCTATGAAAATTGTCTGGCCCCGCCACTGCCTGTCACTGGGTAAAATTTCCCCCGAAATCAGTGAAACAAGGCAGTAGAAACATTACCGCTTTTGTCCACAGGGGCTGCCAGAATCAACACAAAATGAAAGATCCTTGCTTTAAATAAATGACCCACTATGTAAATCTGAAAGTCATGTAATTAAAATGTCTCTGTATCTTCTTTTCCATACAGTTATTATTCCAACAATATCATAAAAGTTGCTGTTTTTAATACAAGCAAATACTGCAATTTTTGTTTATTTGAGTTGATTTATATTCTTATTTCTTTCCAAGTACACGCTGGTCATTTAAACCATATTCAAGAAAAAGTTGGAGAACAGAAAAGTTACTAGAGCGAATCTAAAGATAGACTGCAATAATTAAATCATGATAGGTTAAGACTCAAATCGGTGAGATGAAAAGTTTATCGTGATTCTCTTTTTAAACAGCAAAATCTGCAGCTGTAAATGCAACATGTGGACTAGAATGAGGTAGCTTTTCTTGTTAGAATTGGCAAATGTTCTTAGATCAAGTATATTGCACTGAGAAGGCATGGAATGATAATTGAAATACAATATTTCATATCTGCATGATAGCACACACACACTACCATTACATTACATGCATCCAGACGTCTGAGGTCACCAGTTGAACCTATTATTGAATTTTCTCCTGTCACACCTTTGCGCCGATATTTAATGAGATTCCCTCAATCTAACAATTACCTTCTCTGCATGGGCCCGTTAATATATCATCATGATATTTTGAGGTAAATGTCCTGCTGTGGCTTATTAAAACCTCTATTACCTGCTCCACTGTGGGCTACAGAGGGCTGAGCAGCCATCTGTGGCCTGTCCACTCTGCGCCCTGCTTTCTGCTGGTAATCTGGACTGAAGCAGCCACAGAGAGGGATTAGTTAACAGGGAAAAGAGAGAAAATGGGGGGCAAGGGAAGAGAGAGCTGCTAATATTGGGTGGTGTGAGCTGCCTTTAGTGCAGAGTCTGCTTTCTAAGGCCTACTGACATTATCAAATGGATTGACATTTCAAATATTTGCAGT
>NW_023340246.1:2120984-2122480 GCF_004916995.1 Morone saxatilis
GCTCAGCGGGTCCAAATGTGGTATAACTGAACCATGGACCTCCTTCTCGCCGCCCGGCAAGCCATGCATGGCAGTTTCATCACGAGCGCAGAAATGAGATCCAACAGCCTCGGCTTCCCAGACCTTTACAGTGCAGACAATGCAATCTGAAGAGCAGGTACTTTCCTCTAAACAGGCCATTGCCCCACACACCGGCTGCAATAGCTTAAGTGCAAGAGGTGCATTCTGAAGCACGCCGACTGAATGATTAATACAGGTCAGAGTGCCAAAGCGGCGCGCACGCTATCTCCTTTTAGCTACAGCAGATATTCCTCATGTGCGCACCAACATCTGTGCCCTCTTTGAGGCGACAATGTAGCACTAATCCACACAACCCTGGAATGAGGCTGCAGAAATGACAGTGAAGACCGTGGTGTGTTTCCCATCTTAAAACTCGTACCACAGCTAAAAAAAACCCCACTGTCAGAACCACCTTAGAAAATACAAGTGCTGTGAAACTAATCTTGCCAAAACAGATTAAGCACCATGAGTGAATATGTCCCAGTTCACCCGCATAAAAAGACATCTTGGCGTGGCAAAGATATTAAAAGAAAGCTAGAAATCCAGATAAGAGCAAGACAACTGAGTTGAAGCGCTTGAGTACCACTCAGACGGAACACAGGAGCACCGCTGATTGAGGCGACTAAAATGAAAATGTTTTTGTTCTAAAGTTAGCTGCGTCAGATAATATGAGAGTAGAACAGCGCTCGTGGCTGCAGCTGTTGTCACTCTGATGAGTTTTACATGCTGTTTATATTCAGTGACTTCACTTTTCAATTTGTCTCTGAGGCTCCAGCATAAGACCATTTAACAGACCGTGCAGTAATGAAAAGATCACTTTTCAACCTACTGCTGCTACCTCACCTGTAACTATGTACCTCTGTGACAGACTTTGTTGGACTAACTTTTCATCAGGGTTTGACATTTTTTACATGTGTTTCACGTGCAGAGTTATTGGTTATAGTCTTCTCTCCATATTGGCCTTGAAGTGATATTCTTCATAGTGGGACAGGGTGGATGGCAAAGTTTTCCAGTTGTTTTCCACTCCAAAACAACAAAACGTGCTAATTCAACTTTTCAGGATTGCCTCGTGTTGCTCAACTCAACGCCTCCCCCCAGTTGCTCTCCTGGGACCCCGTTTATAAAGGCTGCTAGGCACAAAAAAGCAGCCTGAATGACAGTGAAAACTGACTGGGGATTCATAGAAAAATGATATCTGGAAAAAGGTCCGCATTTCTACACATCCTTTCATCCATGCTTAGAGCTCATGCTAAGTTTTTAAGGAATCAGCGATGCCAGATCAAGAAATAAAGCTTAGTCCTCAGATAAGAAAATACAGATGACATATAAAACGCATCACCACATATCCCTACATTTCATAATGTATATATGTATATGCCTGCCTATAATTGTGGATATATATTTATATTGGGGAGGCAGTAGGGACTTGGCTTGGG
>NW_023340246.1:2122494-2132782 GCF_004916995.1 Morone saxatilis
GGACCATAGTATGTAGTGTGGACTGGTGGCTGGAGAGGTGCCTCGAGCAAAGCACCTAACCCCTAACTGCTCCTGGAGCGCTGCCACCTGGCAGCCCATCACTCCACCATCTCTCTACATTTGATATATAAGCCCTGTGTGTACCTGATTGTATTTTAGGCCTATGTGTGAACAAGTATTTCCTCAGTGGGGATTACTAAAGTAATTCTTCTTCTTCTTTATTATTATCACCAATACAAGTATACTTGTATAATAACAACAATCTGGGGCCTGGCTGACAGCGTGGTCGAGCTGGAGATGGGAGGTGTATGGAGATGTTCACTGGCGACATTCAGCTAAATAAAGTCACCAGTTAACAGGGTCACTCATTAAACCAAAACTCTGGTGAGTCACAGGATGCAAACACCACAGCTGTGGCGAATTGGAATAATTAGTGAACCAGTCAACGTTTTCTACAACAAGACTGCTGGTGTTTCGAGTCAGGAGTTTTTCCAGAGCGAGTGAGGCGGAGGCTATGTGACTTTTTCTTGTGTGGTAGTCCTGGCTGTAAATTGTGAAGGATACTGAGTAGCACTGTGTTTCAGATGGCGCTTCGGGGCTTAAAAACCAATACTGAACATGACGTGATGATGTGACATCACATGCAGTTGTGCGGTGGCTTACGATCCCCTGCCATGTTTCTACAGTAGCCCAGGACAGACAAACCAAACACTGGCTGTACATAGGACTGTTTGTGTTTCACGCATTTCATGGCCACCTCAGTTTCTCCTACACAAGGTGAAGGTGAAGTAAGAGAGTTGCAATCTGTAACTCCACCACTCAACACCACTAAACCCTACACACTGGAGCTTTAAGACAGGCTCTTTTCCAGCCAAGAGAGGTTTTTCATCTTTTCTTGCCTCCACATTTTGCTGTTTGGCCTTGTGGTTGATTTAATGCAACCTGTAATCCCCACTGGAGTCCAGACTGGAGAAGAGAGAAAGGAGGAGTGAAAACAGAAAGAGAGAGAGAAAGTGTGTGTGTGAGTGAAAGTAAGTGAAATAGCACTCGAGTCATCAGGACAGTGACTCACACTCACATTATTACACTATGTTCCAATGAATAAATCAAGACGTAGTCTGGTCGAAAAACAACAGAGTACAGAGAAACCTCTCTATATTCGTCCTTCACATCAGCCTTCACTCCCACTGCTGCTCTGTGAGATGGAGCCTTCCACAATTAATGCAATAATGTGAAATTAAACACCTTTACCCTGAGTGCTCATCTTTGACTAATGCATAAATTGGCATTTTGGTGCTGAATGAGACCCGGAGGTGTAATGGCTTGGACGGGGTTGATGATAGAGATTAGTCTTAACAGCAGGCAGGCATGGTCGGATCAGGCCTGGTCAAGGAGAGGCTCATCGTTAAATGCCGCCTCTGGTTTTCAAATGTCCCGCATTGTACATTTAAATGCTCCTAATGAGGATCCTTAAAGAGTGAGACGGCGTTATCTCCCCCCTCAGAGGCGCCGCCGTCTCATTGTTCACATTGCCCGGCGTGAGAGAAATCCATCAAATGTGTTGGCCCCGGGCTGTGGTATACAATTAAAATACTTCGAGTCTCCGTGTGTGATTTATTCAGGAAATAAATGAGCCGTGCAGTGCAACACCTGAAAACAATTACAGCCAAGATGCAGAGCGCAGTGATAGTGATATCTGTGCAGTGGCAAGGTGGGGCTCCACAATTCACCCTGGAGCAGTCTTTCTTTTATTAATTTTCTCTTTCATTTTGCTACTTTTGGGTCTTATGAAACATGATTAATATATCACAGAAGGCTGCAAACTGGAAGGAAGCCAGGCTGCTACTTCTGCCTGTGTTCATCGTTAAAAAAAAAAGAGGAATGTGCAATCAGAAGATGCCAGTTTCTCCGTTTGAATGTCACAGTAGATTTTGAGAACTGTGTTTTAGCACAGAATATACAACATTATACACAGTTAAAAGGTTCATGTAAGAAATTAATAAACAAAGGTCATAGGTCAGTCCACTTTTGAATAAAGTCAATTAAGACCTCAAATAAAAGACAGTTAGCTGTTGCCTTAGTGCAGTGGTTCCCAACTTGGGGGTCCGGACCCCCACTAGGGGTCGCCAAAGCTTCACAGGATGTCGCAGGGTCTTCTTGACTTTAAGGGGTGTAAGAAAACTTTAAATATATACACAGTAGGCCTGTATCTCAGTATTTCATCTAATTATGTGTAGAAAGCTAAATTAAATTGTTTGCTTAGAGTGAATGTATGATTGTTAAAAAAAAATATATATATATACTAAACTGAAACAGAATTGTATAAAAAGTTCCTAAAACGATCAGAAAACTCACCACTGATGTAATATTCACAGGAAATAATCTGCTCAAAATTCATCCAAATGGCTCATTTTGTACAAACTTCCTGCAGTTATTGTGTTCACTGTTTGGGTTCATTGTACAGTTGATCAGTAACGTTGAGATCAATAAAGTATGTAACTACGTCAGGGGTTGTCAGTGATAAAAAAGGGGTTCCTTAATAAAAAAGGTTGGGAATCACTGTCTAAGTGCACTGTTTCTCACATGGGGGTACACATACTCCATGGGAAACTCTGGAATATACTGCAGGGGTGTGGAGGGCAATATGGACTGTACCAAGTGAGACTACCAAGGGGGAGGAAGTTATGGGTTTTCTTTTTGTATTCTTTTCCTAGCAGTCTTAGTAAAATTAACTCTAGCCTGAATATGATGTTGTAGAGTTACTGTACATTTTAATAACTTAATGGAATGACTGATGTTACTAATCTTCTCAATAGCTTTAATTGTCCATGTAATTTTGCCTTTGCTATTGGCAAAGTAGTTTGACGTAGAAGTATTTAAAGCCATTGTTTTGTTTGGGCCTTTTCGCCTGTGAGCTGGGGAGTTTCCTTTGGTCTTTGATGTATATTGGTGCAAAAGACAGTAAAAAAATGCAGGGCTCTGAATCAAATTTCTGGACTCTTGTGCCCATTTTGGTTCTCCAAACCTTCCAGAACTGCTGGCTAACATCCTGATCAGAGGAATCAAATCGTTACCGTAACAAAAATATCGTGCACATTTTCTAAACTAATTATAATATACTATATATACTATAGTTTAATAACAAATGTAAATATAAGTTAGATAAACCAAATTTTATATTCAATATTTCTATTTTCAATGCGATCGTTAACTAGGGCTGTGTATTGGCTAGAAACTGGCGATAAACCCAAAAATCCATAAAAGTGTTTTTTGAGAATCAATAAAATATCACAAGATAAAACATTGCAAAACAAATTTATTTTTTTCTTACACCCCTATTGTTAACTGACACTAAACTATCAAATCCTGTAAAACCAAACAGAAAAAGAAGAGAAAAGCAAAAAAATGCTGTCATAAACAAAATTATGTTTGTTCACTGTGAGTTGGAAGCCAGTTTTGGTCTTAAAATCCAGAAAATGGATTTGTGGTTGAAACGTACTCACAGCTGAAAACATGGAGGAGGAAGTGAAAAAGTTTGCTTAGAACCAAGAAAAGAAGAAACAGACTTTGACTTTGATCACTGCAGTTGCCACCCTGCCTCTGAGAACAACAAACATCCTCAGTGAAGCACAAGCTCATGTTTCTCACTAAAGTAGTGCAACTTTTCAAAAAAGATGCAGTTTAATGCAACTTCAACGCTGTCTTAATGAGAATGACAAAACATTGGTTTTCCATAAATGTGTTACGAAAGTGATGGATTCTAAATGTTCGAAATAAAGCATTTAAATGTTTTTCAGTTACAAGGTTGTTTAATAAATCAGACACTGATGGTGAAGCAGTGCATATGGACATGACACAACAGGACGATAAGATCTTCTCTAATTCCATAATACATACTAACTATGTACAGCATGTGCAGGCTTGGGGAGTATTGGATTTCATGTAAGTTAGTTGCGTAATCAGGATACAAAAGGCAACTGTAATCCATTACAGTTACAGAAAAAGGCATAACCAGGTTACAGCTACATTTAGTAAAAATAGGGATTATTTTTAAACTTGCTTAATGAAAAGCAAGTTTGTATCTAAAAATACACAGACATATTTTAGATGCTAAAAATCTTGTCTTCCTTTTTTTTTTACATTGTTCTGTTGTCTTATCGAATACACATCTTATTGTTATCACATTCCTCTTGTCTTTATTTGCATATTTGGTATTAAGGTCATCTAAAAGTAACAGAAAGTAATCAAGTTATGTTACTTTATTATTGTGATACTTGGATTAGGTTACTGTAATTAGTAATTGTACCGGATTACATTTTTAAAGTAACCCTCCCAACCCTGAGTATCTAATCTCTGTCATTTTAAAACAGTACATGATACAACATGTACACCAGATGTCAATTAAACTGTAACTTTACTTCACTGCCTAAGAGAGAGCAAAATGTGTCTAAAACATTTACACTTTTTTTTTGTTTTTAATTAAGTAATCCTATTTTTTTCTTTTTTCTTTTCTTTTTTTGCAGCTGAAAGCTGCTCCTACATTTCTTCAGAACATTGTGAGACAATGGTGTCTATTGTATTAAAATGTTTTATGTCATCTGCTTTGAGTACACTTTTGTCATTTTCCAGCAGCAGTATTTTTAGCTTAAACCTAATACCATAAAATTTCAATTAAAATAAGGGTACTAGTATGGTGTGGCTACACGTTTTGGCAAATAAAGGCAGGTCTCAATTAGATGGTTCTTTGGATGTATAAAACCTCTTAAAGCCTACCGGGTTGCCTGCCTGAGCTTTGAGCTGCCTACATTGCCTACACAAATATAAATGTTTTTTTTGTTTTTTTTTGTCAATATGGACATCATTAGATCAGTTAGATTCTTCACAGTTCCATCGCTTCATTTTACAGAAACCATGAGCATCAAAGTATTAAATGATCAAATTAATGATTTATAATTGATATGTTATTCAGCAGACTTTTATACAATATTCATATTGGTATGATAGTATTTCCATCTTTGCTGAGCAAGAGTTTTGAGCAAAAGGAATTAAAGGCCTGTCTCATATAGAGGCCTGTTTCAAGAAAGACAGGTTGATTTCAGGAGTTGCAGCAGATAAAACCCCAGGCTATTCATTGAAGTTTTACAGTAGATTATTCAGATATGAGTCACATGTTCTAAAGCTGAACTATATAAATAAAATTTGCTTGACTTTACCTGACTATAAATTTGCTCGCAATCACAATGTTCAACACCTAACCCTAACAATTAAAGTTCAAATAATTAGGTGAAATTGTTAATTTTCTCTCTTTACATAAAGGCTTTAAGCAACTTCAAGAAGCAAACATTAATAATTCAGCCCATGAACCTCACACTGATCTCTGTCACCCACTTGTGCTGTAAATTTGGGCCGATACCTCATGAGCGTAGCGGCAGCAGGCCTGGCAGTGGCACTTGTGTAATCACAGAGGGTCCAGCGGGCAAATCTTCAGACACCCATTCGTTAGCTGACTCAGCAGCCGGTTGGACAGGAGGCTGGCAGATTGTTCAGTTGATCCTTGGGGTAAGAGATGAGGCGGCCGAAGAAAAAGTAGGAGAGTGTCTCCTCTGTGATTAAAGACTAGAGCACCTGACATCCATGATAGCCCTGTGACTCCTGTGACCCCGGCACAGGAGAGATAAAGCAATGGCTCTCCTTCTTCTTCTCTGCCTGCGTCATCGGCTGCTGCTGTAATTCACCGGCCTCTGGTGAAAGCTTTTAACAACTTCCCTACAGCTCTGCACCCCATCCCAACTGCATCAGTCACTGCGCTGGAGAGGTGTGCAGGATGCAATATGAAAAAGGAAAAAAAGAGAAACAAAAGAAGCAGAGGTTTTGTATTGATTGCAGTGGAAAGACCTGCAGTGAAGAGAATATAGATACAAGCTTCTGCTCAGACAGCTTTGCTGATGAAATTGATTCCTTACAGAGATGATAATATAACAAAAAAAAGCAACTACGATCAGGGGATGATTTAGTATCATTTGTCTGTCTTATGCAGGATGTGCAGAATGTTTATACCCTCATATCCGCTGCACTGGAGGGTTTACTGTGCATGCAGTAATGCCTCATGCATATCTGTCAGAGCTGTCATTAATTCAGATGCAGTTCAGGAAATTAATTGCACTGTAAATGTTGACCAACACAAACGGCCATTGTCTCAGGGAGGCCAGTAAGACATTTATCATCTGTTTCTCTGCTGCCCAGTCCTGTAATCAGGCCCACGCATCATTACTGCTCTGCAGCTGGACTGAAGAGCTGACTCCCTATAGCCTGTGATATGATACAGTATGTATGTCATGCAGCGTATGATATGTAAGTAATGTGGTAGGATATAAAATATGTACCGTGTAGAAGGTATGATATGGCAAGGAAAGCCCTTGAGACATTTTGGAGGGGACATAATTTGCTGCCTTGATTATCTTCACTAGAAAAGCTTTTCTCCAAACCAGGAAATGTGATACTCCTAGTGAGAATGCTAACCTGACTGCGCCAGATGGTTTGTTACAAAAAACCATGGTTTGGAAAAGGGCAGGCACTTTCAAACAATACTTGGCAAGTGATTGTATGAACTATCTGTCTATAACTGTCTATCTCGTGCAAACTTTAACCAATCACATTAAGGAACCATACAACGTAGTCAAACTCTCTCTGGAGAAGGGGCGAAAACATCTTTTCCATGGAGAAACGCCTTCAGTGTTGTTCTTTGTTCTTTATTCTCCAGCAGCATCTACGTTAACCTCTTTAGAAGCAGTCGTTGTTTTCGAGCACACCGTCACTTCTCACACATCGTCACACACACCTAGCGTTAAACCATGCCATAGCTCATGCTGTAGCTCATACGCGCAAAGCTTGAAGCCTGACGATGGATTTTCAGGTGTGATGTCATAATCTTGCAAGTCCAGCTGTCTCAACCATGAATCGTCAATGGATGAAGTAAATCAGTGAGCTTTAGAGGTGCTGTAATTTGATTTTTTAACTTTTGACAGAGTCAGCCTAATCTCCCTCTGTTTCCAGTCTTTATGCTAAGCTAGGCTAGCCATATGCCATACAGACATTAGATTGATATTTCATCTCACTCTCTGAAACAGTTCCGTTTTATTCTCACTGGAACAAGTTGCCCTTGATTTTAACAAATTATACAAATAATAGTATCATTAATTGCAACTATTTTGTTTGTTAATTTTCACTTTCTCACCCAATTTTATTGCAAAGAAATGCATAACACATCAGTGCATGCAAGCAAATCATGCATTTGAGGCCAGCAACAATCCCCAAAAAAGCACACAAAATCCTGGAGGGACTGCACAGGTAACAGATATGACTCTTTCTGTCAGTATGCTAACAGTTAGCTGTCATGCTGAAGAGAAAGTCTGTCTTTTCTAAAGAGCTCCGGGAAGCTTACTCCTTCAATACCTGACAACATAAATGCTGCATCCATGGCATCTACGGTGTTGAAAGGTGCGTTCAGAAGGTGTGCCAAGCATGGAAATAATCTCGGTGGTGCGGTACCGTGCCTCTAAGTCACTAATCCTCACCTCCAGCGCAGTAAATAAACTACACTTAATACATGTACCATTATTTCACTGTAACTGCTGCTGCTCATATTAATATACATTTGTATATGTCTTTTTTTTGTGTTTATCTGTTGTGTTATCTGTTCGTGATTCTTACCTTTTTTCTCTCTTGTACATAGTGTACTTTTATTTTATTATTTTTTCCTACTCTTCTGTTTGCTACTGTTTCTTTCCTCTATCACCTTTGCTGCTGCAACACGGAATTTCCCCATTGTGGGACAAAATAAAGGAATCATCTTTATATTATCTTATCTTATCATTAAAAGGCTGAGGAGTAACTAAACATTGGCCCCAAACACTGAGCAGGACCAAGAACAGAAGAAGGAGGGGAGAAGCCCCCATCGCTCTTCCCACTGCTTAGGCTTTAAAATTGTAACCTTAGCCGTGGTGAAAACTGAAATAGCGGGAAAAAGTCTCCGCCTTAAAAACAAAGCTACGAGTTTGTTAAGGAGATTAGTTCTCGTTTTAAAAAATGTTAAAGCCCCCGGTAACATACCTGCGTAAGAGTTAAATCAAGTTATAATTAGCGTCCCCACTGACCAACAAGCCACAACCCCAACAGTGTTAACATGAAAGCCAGGAAATAAAAACGGAAATGAGTCCATAACACTTAACCCGTCCCGTAGTAATACAAAGGCCAAACTCATGGGAAAAAAGGAAATATGGCATGGTTAGTTGGCCTTTGGGGTTCCATTAGCGCAGTCAAGTACAAGATTGAGGGGAGGACCGGGGTCCCCCCTTTGTGGGCAAAAGAAGACTTGGTAAATGTTTTCGGGAGGGATTTGGTATGAAAACGAGTCGTTGCCCGTTCGAGTTTGTTTAAAGCTGAATGTTAATGGAATGAATGACTGGAAATATAACTTAAAGTGTGCAGATTTCCTGCTCTTGGAACAAAGAATGAAAAAAAATCGGTATTTGAACGACAATGAAAAATAATATGCGTATACAATTTAAGAAATTTTTGCCTAAAAGATTTTTCGTTAAAAAAATTAAACAGGGAGGAGAGGGGAGACCTTCGGAAACGAAAGGGGAAGAAACTGGGCCCTTTGTCCCCGGGCTAAACGAGAATGTAAATAAGCCGGAATTGTATTGACTGGCGAGGTCATGGTAACAGTTTGAATAATGGTCAAATGTTAAATACAACATGGGCAAGAGGCCCGGGATTGGGGTATTGTGGAAAAAAAAACAATAAAAATTATATTACTTTTACAATGCCAAATATACATTGTAAGAGTTTTACATAAAAGATAATAATTGGTTTAACGAAGGCTAGAATTTGAAATTTAATAGCCGTGGGGAGGATAAGGGTTGGGGAAAAGCCCCCAAACGAATTTTGCACATTGAAACCTGTTGGGGACCAAGCAGGGTTGCAATTTTAAGAAAAGGAAGAGAAAACAAGGCTATGCTTTTATGAAGAAACAGAGTTTAGAAATTAAGAGTTTTTGGTGCTGGAGGCGTGCCCCACAAACATGGGGGGGGTTTTGTTAAATTGGGCCGCTCGTTTGGTTGCCCCTGAGGAAAAGGGTTGGGTAATATAATGGAATGAAAAGGAGCCAGAGCCAGCCCCGAAAGACGGGGTAGGAAAGTTAAGAAAAGAGAGAAGGGAAAAAAGGATGCCCTGGGATTTGGGAGGAAAATGCATGGTTGGCTGTTGTTGTTTGGGTGAAGCTTTTGAAATGCAAGTAGGTTTTTGAACCCTGCCCCTCTGGAAGGAGGCTTTAAAAAAAGGAGGGAAAGGGCTTGGCCCGTGGGGTGGCCGCCGGTGACGTTGGGATTCCGCGTCCAAGGGAATGCCGACGGCGGGTGAACCCGGAGCGCGGGTGGGGAAAGCCCTTTCGGCGAGGAAGAAAGTGGGTGGTTTTTTCCTGGAAGTGCGTGGAAAAAAGTTTTGGAAAGTTTTCCCCATTTGTTTACGGTCGTTTGGGAAGGGTTTAAGTCCCCTTTCGCTTAAGGAAGAAAAAGCGATCCGGCATAAGTGACCGTCCCTTCAAGGTAATGTTTTTACGGCGAAAGGGGCACGTACCTCCCTGGGTTTCGAGGTAAATTGTTTTTTTGTTTTGGTTTTTCCTGGTCTTGACCGCCCCCCGAACATGAAGAAGGTCCCCAAGGAGGGAGTAACGGGATGAAAGGGTGGTGTTTTAATATCGGTTTGAAGCGGGAAATGAAGGTGGGACAGGTTCGGGGCCGTGTTCCCTTTGTCCGAATTAGTTTTATAAAAACCCCCCAATTTTGTTGTGAAACCCACAATGAATTTTGCTTAAAATTCCACTTGAATGAATCCCTCCAAAATGGGGAAAAAGAAGTTGGTGGGTAGAACCATAGGTTAATATTATAAGATTATATTCTTAACAAGCAAGCAACAGGAGCGACAGACAGAATCAAATTAATAAAAATGTTCCCAACCTGATTTGTGCCGGGTCAATGCTTTTGAGAAATTTTAAAATCCCAAGAAGTTATTGGGACCGTCAAACCAAAAAGACCCCTTCCGCCCTTTTTTAAATGGTGGACATTTGGCCCTTTTTGTCTAACTTTTTTTACCTTTCTCTTGCCCATTTTAAATCCCAATAAAATGGTCTGCAACTGGTTGGGAAAAATAGAAGCCAGTGTAAAAACCTTAGCCTTCTGGCAGCCCCTGCTCAGAATCCACTCTTCCCATTGAAGCCCATGGTGTGGAT